>NC_143552.1:48007500-48252500 GCF_054136105.1 Typopeltis vanoorti
TTCAGATATCTCTCGGAGTTCAGTGTTCGTGGCACCACAAAAAGAAGTCCAAGGCCAAACTAGGAAAAACAGGACCATACCATCACACTGCTAATTCTGAATTTCATAGTTGGGGTTGTGCACTCTGGTAAGAGATGTTCACTGGGCATCCACCACATCCCCACCCATTCATCGCTCCATAACACAGCTTTCAAAGTTTCCACATCCCATTATACACTCTTTGGCATCACTGAAGATGACACTACATGTTGGTTCAGGTGATGTGGACTAGCATACTGCAGTCCTACTGTGGAAACCCATGTTGTGAGATCAGTTCTGAATGTTTTTGTGCAGATTCATGTTTCAATCAATACCCAGAACTCTTCATTCAACAGTGTTGGCCAATGAATGTGGTTTTTACATATTATGCTTTGTAGCACCCTACATTCACATTCAGTGTGTGTGGTGAGTCATCCACTGCAGATATCATTTGTAGTTGACTCCCTGCATTTCCATCTAGTATTGTATCTCTGATTGTTGATCTGGGTTGCCCCAATTTTGCTGAACAGATAGGCATGCAACATGGCATCCTATCACAAGAAAGAGGCATTGTGATAGGATGCCATGAACTCCATTCTCGAATTGGACTTCTCCATTCTCGAATGAAGAGAACTCCATTCTCATAGCCATTTCACCTGGACACACTTACAATGACTTGGAAGCATCATATTATACCAGCTACAAATGGCTCATCTTGTTACATGGTATGATGCACCTTGCCCAGTGTCTGTTGATTTTTTTCCAAGTAGAGAGAGAGAGAGAGAGTGTGTGTGTGTGTGTGTGTGTGTGTGTGTGTGTGTGTGTGTGTGTGTGTGTGTGTGTGTGTGTGTGTGTGTGTTATGCCTCTATAACTCATTTGGTAATGATAGTGCTCTTTGGTTTGAATCCCATCTAGTATACAGAGAACTTTATAAAAGCTTTTCAATTGAAGGCAAGTTAGCTCGTCTTGCACAAAAATGGCTGAGTTTTTCTTTCTGAAACAGCTTTTATCATCCTGAAAAGCAAACAAGGTAGAGGACAGGTGACAAAAATAGACTGTGTAGATATGATTAATTCTTCATTCATTAGGTTTCTAATGCAGCTTGGTGTGTGACAAGTCATTGAGCCAACACATAAGGTAGAGATGTAAGATAGATGCTTTTCATATGAATTTGTGAATGCATCCATGGAAGGTTGTTAATAACATAAATTAGTTACAGATTAGAGATGCCAGAAACTTGTTGTAGGGAACACCAAACATGGTGCTTTTTCAAGGCACTTCTTTAGGTCTCTGATACATCATCATAGTTTATTCACAATATGATACTATGTGAAAAGGGAAAGAGATTTACATTAAAAATTAAAGATTGCAAATTATGGTCTTTCAAGTCTCTCTATCTTGAGCTAACTGGTAGATGTCAGATGGAGTTCACAGTTCAGCCTATTGATGATTTAACACATTCACTGCCAACTACAAGTATACTCGTAGTTGGTATATGAGCCTCACAAGCCAACTACGAATATACTTGTATGTTGATTACCGACCTCCTATGCCAAGCACAAGTTAACCCGTAGTATAAGCACCTTAATTTGGACCCTAGGCTTGTGAGTAAAGCAGAGAGCACGTCTGGGGGCTTGGTAGAAGGAAAATAATTTTGCTTCTACCAAGGAAAATAATAAAAGAAATAGTATAACCCGTAATTTGTAAAATCAAATTACAAATGGTATACTTTAAAACAATTTTCCACGCACAATGGTGGTTTTTCCTGGCACACAGGACAATAATAGACTGTTTCCTGTCATTGTTTGTTTCGTGTACATACTCAGCATGGTGTCGGGCGATTCTTTTTTTTCTGTAGGTAGTAAAATTTCCAAATAATGTAGACCCCGAATCCAGCTGATATTCTGTGATGAGTAAGCTCATCCATTCCAATAAAATTTGAGATAAATTTATCTCTAAATTTTAACGCAGTCATTGCGTTTCCAGTAACTATATTATAAAATTTATGCGCATTTTGAATGTATATATCAAAAATGCGTATTGCCAGTTTCTTTGGCCATCTAATTGTCTTTCGTAAGACAGAACAGTAAGAAAGTATTTGATCAGAAAGATCGATGCTTGACATACCCAAATTGTAGTCCCTAACGATATTTGATTTTAACTGAATTTTACCATTCTGATTTTTCACTTCAACCATTTCAAATTTGTGCATATTTGAAATGGAAAGAACTTCCCTTTTATCCTTCCTTTGCTGACTAAAACAGGACCTCTTCTTTGCCAGACAAATTCCCCCTTCTTTAGTTTCTTCTGTATAATATCTGATGGATTGTTTTTCCTATTATTTTGCAGCGTTCCACACACTTAAGTTTTTGTCAGTAAGAGATTCATTCGGAGCTACAGAATTATAAAAATTGTTCATATGCAATACATAACCCCGGTCTAAATATTCTTCCATCAAGTGAAATACAATATCATATGCGTGACCCATTTTTGCTAACGAGAATTCAGATCATCATCATCAAATTCCTGCCATGTACCCTCAAGGGGTGTACAGGATATGATAGTGCTATATGAAAAAATTATATCATTACTAACTTCCTATCTACAATTTTCCTCCAAATCAGTCTGTTACTTCTCAAGACTCCAACATTATCAGATCTTATATTTCTATCGTCTAAGGCACTTTGTACCGTATCAATCCACCTATATCTTGGTCTTCCTCTGGGTCGTTTTGTTGCCAACCTGGCAGAGAACACTTGTTTTGCTAATCTTTCCTCGCCCATTCTGTTTAAGTGACCATACCACCTGAGATTAGCTCTGCTAACGCATTCCTGGATGCTGACAATGTCAAGTTCTTTCCTAATATCCTCGTTTTTAATATGATATTGCCATCGATGCCATCTGTTCATGCCTATAATCTTTCTCAGGACTCTCATATCTGCGGTCTCTAGTCTTTGGTCAACTGTTTTACTTCTGACCCAGCTCTCAGATCCATAAGTTAAAACTGGTTTGAACACTGTCTTGTATACAGCTAATTTAGTGTTCTGACTAATTTCTCTCTTATTCCATATGAATTTATTCAATTGACTTCCCACCATACCAGCTTTGCTGATTCTGTTGTCTATTTCTATATTTAATTTACCATCTTTAGTAAAAATTGTGCCTAAGTAGCTGAAATGTTTTACTTGTTCCACAGGTTCTCCATTCACAACACAGTTGACATTTTCAATGATTCTGCCTATTTTCATTATCTTTGTCTTTTTATTGCTGACCTTCATACCATATCTATTACAACAGCTATTCAATTTAGTCAGAGAATCTTGCAGACTTGTAGTGGATTTATTTAGAAGTATAGCATCATCTACATAAAGCAAAGAGCTGACATTAACATCTCCAATTTTGATATCCTGTTTAATACCACTTTCCTTCATAATGTGATTCATATAGATAGTGAATAACAGAGGGGATAATGTACATCTTTGTCTCACACCAGATTTAACATTAAACCATGTTCCTGTACTTCCTTCAATTCTAACTGCTGACTTACAACTCAAATAAAGACTAAGTATTGCTTGATATAATGTCCCATTGACACCATATAACTGCAGTGTATTGAATAGCTTTTCTCTTGGCACCTTGTCATATGCCTTTTCCAAATCGACAAAACTTAAATACTGATCTTTGTTATATTCCCATGCTTTCTCGACTATTTGTCGTAAAGTGGAGATCTGATCCTGACAGCCTCTGTTTGGCCTGAATCCAGCTTGTTCTTCACCAAGCTTTTCTTCCACAATTCTTCTCAACTAGTTTCTCAAGTATACTAGCATAGATCTTGCCAGGAACATTCAGTAGGGAAATACCTCTGTAATTCTCACATTCAGTTTTATTTCGCTTTTTATATATGGTTACTATGAGAGCTCTACTCCAATCATCGGGAATTCATCCCTCTGTCCAGGCTTTCTGGACTATGCAGTGCAGCCACTGTAAGACTCTTATACCACCATACTTCAGCATTTCTGGTCAAATATCATCTACTCCAGTGCCTTTCCACATTTCAAGCCTTTGATGGCTTTTTCTACTTCAAGTATGGATATGTATTCCTGACTGCATGCCTGGTCAGTGTTTTTTACCTCTGTGCTGTCATCACTGATTGTTTCTTCATTTAGCAGTTTTTCAAAGTAATTACTCCATACTTCAAGGATAGCTTTTTCTCCTGTTTTCATGTCACCTTTATCATCTCTAACTCCTTTTACAGCACTCTTTCCTCCATTTTTAAGCTTCTTCAACAACGTCCAGAATATGTTACCACCTTCTTGATATTTATTTTCTATGTTCTTGCCAAAGTCCTTCCATGACTTTTGTTTAGCTAGTTTTACACACTGTTTAGCTTTCTTACATTTGTCTCTGTATTCTGTAAGAGTAAAAGCTGACTTATTTACCAGGAACTTTTGATATGCTTTCTTCTTTTCCTTCACTGCCTCTTTAACTTCCTGTGTCCACCAGGGAGTTCTGATTTTTTTATCCTTGCAGACAACCTCACCACATGCCTCTCTGGCAGAATCAATCAATGTTTTCTTCCGAGTTTGCCACTGAATCTCCAAGGTTTGGTTGCTGTTCTCAAACTCTTTCATTTTTTCTTCAATAATCTTTGTGAATTTTAGTCTACAGTTCACATCTGAAAGCTGCTCAACTTTTATTTGCTTTAAAACTTTCTTACATGTTATTCTTTTCAATATGAAATTCAATTTTATCCTGCTCAAGACTAAATAGTGATCACTTCCAATTTCAAATCCTCTGTACGCTCTGGTGTCTTGCACCAGGGAGAAAACATCACTATCAACAATAACATAGTCAATGAGACTTTTCTTATTCCTAGCCTCTTCTCTCCATGTGAATTTGTGCTGATTTTTATGTTGGAACATTGTGTTAGTAATAACCAGTCCATGTCCTGAGCAGAAATCCAACAGATATTTGCCATTATTATTAGCTTTGTTCTTTTCTCCAAATTTTCCCAAAATATTTTTGTATATCTCACAATCATTTCCTACTCTGCTATTTAGATCCCCAACAAGGACCAATTCAGATTTAGCTGTAAATTTTTATTTTTATCACCAATCCATTCGATTTGCATAGTTCATAGAATTTCACTCTGTATTTATTTATTTTTGTTTTTTATGTATTGCCGAAACGACAGTCTACCATGCCACAACACCATTGACTCATCGATACATAAGTTTCTGTTTGGTGTGTAGCTATTTCGCATTACGCTATTAAAATGATCTAGGACTGGTCTTAGTTTGTGCAGTTTATCGTTAGCTGCTTGGGAATTATCTGCAAAATGCAAATAATGCAATAAAATTTGAAATTGATTTCAGCTCATTTTAGAGTGCCAAAATGGGAAATTGTAAAGATGATTTGTACTCTAGTAATGCTCAATAGATGGTAAATTACAAGGACCCATATGAAGAAAAAGTCCAAGAAATAATTTCATTTCAGGTATGTCTGTTGCTCTCCAGTTTGAAATTCTTTGACTTTTTTTGATCTGTGCTCGCCTTTGCTCAATATTTTGTAAAGCATATAAATTTGTTTGTTCAACTAAAAGTGTGAGAAAATCTTGAGAAAAAAAAAGTTCAACCAACTTTTTGATACTGAAATTTGTAGTGTCAATTTTACCATAGTTTCAACAAAGTCAAATTGTGGGGCTCTTGTTCTGAATTTTCCCAATTAGTAAATGTTGATGTATTTGGCTGGACGCAAACTTCATCTTCAGAATTTTCTTCATCATCTGAGTCACTGCTAGAGTCGTCTGCATGATTATAATCATCTTCAGAATAGGGACCAAATTGGAACTCGTAGTTGGCATATGAAACAAAATTCTGTCTGATAAGCCAGCTCATACTGACCTTGAAGAAGTGAAAGTGCCTGGCATGCGATGACAAACTATGACCGAGGAGCATGGCAGCGAACGTGTTAACATATGTATTGCCAAAATTGTTTGCATGGTCATCCTCTACTGAAGTTGCCATCTTCTGCTTTGTACAGGATGAGGGATTCCAAAAAAGGTGAGACTTCAGGATATCTGAGTTGATGTCCAAGCCATCTGAGTTGTAGTTTTTTTGACTATATTGACAAGTGGTTCTTGCTTAGCCAGATTTAGCACAGCAGAATTAGTGACACAGTCCATCCAAGTGTATCCAAGGATCAGTCCAAGACATGGAGTTCCAAAGGAGTTAATTAGATCTGTAGTTTTTTTTTGGTGCTTATTGTCCAGGTTTCAGAACTATACAAGAAGATGGATCTACTGGTTTGCATGGTATAGTCTTAATTTTGTCTTTAATGATATTAATGATGAATTTCAGATGGGGTGGAGTTTGTTATGGAAGACTAGAGCCAGCTGTTTATGTTTTCTAATAACATTTTCTGTACTGCTGATGTACAATCCAAGATATTGAAAGTCCTTTACTCTTTCTAAGGGTTTGTTGTTGATATGAAGTATAAAGTTTTCATAACCTATTGAGTATACTTTGGACTTTTGGATGTTGATCTGCAGACTAATAAGTTTAGCCTGTGTCTCTAGTAGACTGAGATGTTTTTGTGCATTTGTTGGTTCTGTATCAATAAGAACATCATCAGCAAAGCTAAGATCAGTTATTTGCATGGTGTGGGTGGATGGATGTTCTAATGTTAAAACCAAGATCTTCTGTGTTGATAGTCTGGAAGATGTAGTCCAAGCATACCAAGAACAAATAAGGTGCTAGCACATCACCTTGCAGGACTCTTGTTACCAGAAAGAATTGAGATGTTTCTGTTTTAAAGATTACTGTAGCATTGTAATTTTTATTAGAATCTGAGATTGCTTGTATGATGGGTAGACCATAGAAACTGAGTATTTTAAACATTGCTTCTCTATTAGTGGAGTCAAAGGTAGATTATTTTACATCAGCAATGTAAACCATCCACCACCTCAAGAACATTCACAAATCTCTTCTATAGTGTAATTTGAATCCATGGCCTATAAATTAGAGACTGAAAATGCTATTCACTCAGCCAGTCAAGTTGGCATATAAATTTCATAAGTTCTACTTACTGTTCTAGTTAAAAGAAGCATCAAAGGCTACTGATATATGCCTGATACTGGAAATAAATGAAATTTATTACACATGAATCAAACTATAATTCCATCTGGCAATGTATATCTTAAGTTTTAGAAGTGAGTGGGTGAGTAGGCTTCTCATCCCTCCCCTCCATTCTCTTTCTTCCTGCTAGGAAAAGCTGTACCTGTTTCTTAGTCTCTCCCAATGTGGTGAAAGAATATATTTAAACTAGAAATTAAGAGAGCCTTTGTACCTCAGTTGACATAGATGTTGTCCTTTGGTTGGAAAGCCCTTGGTCCAAATCCCATGTATTAAGTGAAGAAGAACCTTCCTTCACTTTATCGCTTAATAGATGCAGATGTTAGGTGCATTAAGCCTAACATATAAAGGAAGAAGTGGAAATTGATTATATATATATATATATATATATATTATATAAAGGTTTCTCAATTGAAGGTGAGTTAATTGATCTCTTGATGACAGGGCTTTTTCTCCCAGAAACTCGGGGGTTTTTTTTTCATCCCACAATAGATACTAGCTAGAGAAAACACATAAACTGACAGAGCATAGTACACTATAAAGATAGGATTAATGACCTCTCGGAGTATTAAGTTTCTATGAAACCAAGCTTTTTTTTTTTTTTTTATGAAACCAAGTTACTTTTTATAACTAAGATAAAAAACCAAATGGCTTTTTATTCCCTTAATTTAATCAAGTTACTTTTTTTTTATCCATGAAAGATTATAAACATGTAGTACATTAATGCAATGGGTGGTCATGTTAAGAATTTAAAATAAATTATTACTATTATATTTTTTCTATTTTTATTTATTTTTGTATATTATCCAGAAATCCTGCTTTAGAGGTCAAACAGAATTTTTTTTAAAACCACTTCAGGCCTCCAATAATTCATTGGAATTCATTTCCCATGTAAAGACAATCACAAACATCTATACCCACCGTGTGATTCCATCTTGCAGCTTGCTGATTGGAGAGTGGATATGCCGACCACTTGGCCGACTAGCCTGAAAAAATCTTGGATGTGATGACCATTAAGCCTATCACATAAGGGGAAGAAGTGGAAATTGATTATACACATATGTATACATGGGGAGTTTCCAAAAAGTAAGGTAACACATTTTGTTTTTCTTAATAATGGTGAATGAGATAAAACATGGTGGACAGATAGACCCTTTAATAACATTCAAAAAGACTGCCATTGCAGTGTTGTGCTGCTGTACAAGTGTGGTCCAAAACAGGTGTCCATGAAGTTATTTGTTTTTTTTTTTGTAAGCAAAGGGGACTTCAAGTGACATTCACCAGGAATTGGTTGCTGTGTATGGCGAAAAGGAGAAGTCAAAGCAGCAGATGTGTTTTTGGTGCAAAGAATTTAAAGCAGGCTGTGGTGACATTGAAGATTGACATTGGGCAGGCAGGCCTTCAGTGAGAAAGATAGAAGACAATATTTCATGCATTAAGGATATTTGAATTCTTGAAGATGGGTGAGTGAAACTGCATGAAGTGGTGAACTTGTGCAATTGTGTAAGTCCACTGTTTATGAAATTGTTCACGATGCACCTGGCTTTCAAAAGGTATGCTTCCATTAGGTGCTACGACAATTGTCAGATGAGCACAAGGCAACATACATGGAAATGTTTGGAGAATCTGTAGCGATACAGTGACAAAAGTGAGGATTTTCGCACTTGCTTGGTCATAGGAAATGAGATGCAAGTTCATCACTTTATCTTGGAGAGCAAACAAGGCTCCATAATCTGGAAACATCCATAATCTCGTGTGCAAAAAAAATTCAGAACTGTTCCCACTGTCCAGAAAGTCATGACCAAAGTGTTCTGGGATTTCCAAGGCATTCTGTTGGTAGACTTCTTGCCGAAGAGAGGGACAATCAATGCAAAACTTCACTGTGCAACATTGGACAAACTGAAAGCTAACATTCGACTGTGTGTGAGCACATACTTCTTCAATACTGGTATTGATAAAGTGATCTATCATTGGGGACAGGTGCATCAATAAATTTGGAGACTTTGTGGAGAAGTAGTACATGTTCACTTATTTCTTGATGTATAATTTCAAATTCCTATTATTAAACATTCTTGAGAAAAAATGCGTTACTTTACTTTTCTGAAACCCCTCATACATACCTTGTTTCTTTGATTCTAAGATGAACATTTTAATGTCTCCGAAATTGAAGTGCATCTTACAGTTGCAGAAGATTAACTGGAATAAGCATCTAAGATCCCTACTTAACCCTATCTAGTATGTTAGTTCTTGATTCATTTCATGACATTTATCTGAGCAGTTAAAGAATAAGCTCAGCAAAAGAGTTGTGACCAGGTTGTTATTCCTGGTGGTGTGACTAGTAAACTGCATCCTTCAATGTTTTACAGTGAACAAACCATATAAAGAAGGAATAAGATTCCTAGGAAACCTTCCTGTTGTCTGAAAACCTTTGATACTTTCTGGGAAGATAGAGCACCTGCAGAACTTCATCAAAACTTGCAATTACTATTAATTGTTTTGGAAAAAAAAATACCAGAAACATTCACACAGAATGTTCATTTAAGAAATACTGCATCATCAATGTATTAGATGACACAGAGGATGACATTTTGTGGGAAAATGGGACCATTGACTCAAAGAGTCAAAGAATAATTCAGAAGAATCAGACAATGAATACAAACAAGTTTGGACTCTGATAGTGATACTATAGAAAACTGTGGAGTGTAATATGTATATAGTTAAATATTTTCTGTTTTAGGTAGTGTCAGTAAATTGTATTCTATTGTAATAATTTTTTCTTTGTTTAATGATACTAAAAATAATGATGGATTTTAGAATGAAAGAAATGTGGTATATGTGAATCAAAATATGCCTTCTCTGTTGAATTATGAACAACTTTTTATTCTTTACAGAGAGAATTAGCCAAACAGACCTATGAAATAACTCGCTATTATTGCCAATGTTTAGTGGATGATGGGCTACCAAATTTAAGATGTTGTCTCTGTATTGGTGGTACTTCTGTAAGGGACCAGTTGGATGTCATTAAAAGGTTTGATATTAGTTGTAATGTGTTAATTTTTTTTAGTATTAATTCCATATGTGTGTGAAGAAATACTGCATAAAAGTTATGCATTAATACTGTGTGTGGGTGTGAATTATAAGCTACTATTAATCATAATTTTATAATTTACAAAGCAGCAGCATCATCTGAGAGAGTTCATATATACTATTTGTCTTCTCAAAGAAAACCACAACTTCAAAATTGTGCTATCAGGTTAGTTAGTCAAATCAAATAGTTTGACACCACCATTATGAACCGTACATACTAACTGGAGATAATGTGTTTTAAGTATTGCAACCTAATCAATCCATACTGAAGATTTCATGTTATTTCACTTGTGTTGAAATTAAAAGTTGGATATATTCATAGATCATCAACGAAGACAAAGATTATTTAGCAGTACTAAAAACATAAGGGATTGCCCTAAAATATTTCACTTTTTGAATCTTTTTAAATTCTCCTTCTACATCACTAACTTTTCAAATCCTCACCATCCCCCGTTCTCTTTCCATGTAAACTTTTTGAGCAAAATTTTATGTGTTTATATATGAAATTTTCCATTCAAAATGAAATAAGTATAGGAGGTCCTCGACATGCGGCGTTTCAACTTTACGGCGGTAATCCCATAAATAATTTAAAACATAAATTTCAACTTGAAGCAGCGCAACGTAAAATTCAAATGTCGCAGGCAAACTTGTTTGTGAGCGCGATGGAAGAATATGCCGTTATGCGGCATTTGTTTGGGAGGGGTGACGTCACTTGGGTCCCAGCACACACTCTTGGGGTACCACGTGCTTTGTTTACTTTTGTGTTTGTGTTTTTTTGTGCAGACTCTTCCGATGGCAGTGTGTCGAAGAAAAGGAAAGCCATTACATTAGAAGTGAAATTAGACATTATTAAAAGGGCAAAAAAGGGAGAAACGCCAACGAACATCGGCCGCACGTTGAACTTAAGTCGTACCACAGTCGGGACTATTATCAAGGATAAAGTTCACATCCTTGAACACGTGAAAGGATTCTCATTTTTATGATTGTTTTTTTTATTACAGTTTCATTTTTGTAATTTTTCTGTACTATACAGTAATTATGTTCTCCCTTTCATTTTCCTATGGCTTAGTTCTGTTTCTTGAAATATACGTATGACTTTAGGGTGTTTTAGGTTAGGTAAGTAACTTAGGCTATGGTAATTCCGACTTGCATTGAAAATCACCTTATGCCGGTCCATAGGAACGGATCTCTGACATAACTCGAGGACCCCCCCCCTGTATTCTAATTCTTTTCATTCTCTAAAAGGAGTAGTTGCAATCTTCTTTTAGTGCTATTGGGATATTAGCTTTAATAAAGTTTTTACTAATTTGTTTTAATCCATAAATGTATAATATATTTATTATATGATATTATAATTTATATTATATATAATAAATATATAATATAAATTTATTATAATACACACACAGATATACATATAGTGTATATATAAAGAAGAATATAGAACAAAATATCATTGCAGTGTCAAAGTATCAGTATGAAAAATGAGCAATTAAAAAACTTATTAGATGATATTTGACCAGAAATGCTCAAACATGGGGTAAGTTTTACAGTGGCTACAGTTAATCCACCACAGGTCTTTAGTTAAAAAGTAAATTACCTGCTACAAATCAGTAAGAAAAACCAAAAACTCTGAAAAATCAGCAATAATAAATGAAGACAATGAAAATAGATAATCATAATCATCAGCCCTCTGGGTATCAAGGACTCAAGGGAGGCCATACATCATCCACACCAGCTATCATACTTTCTCTTAAGGTCACAGAGTGGAACAGGCCTCATTGCTCCTTGAGAGGGGAAAAAAAAAAATCTCACGCTCCTTTCTTAACCACACACACACATACATACATACTTCTGTGAATGTCTCCTTATCACTTTCTATATTATTATTATTATTATTATTGTTATTATGGGTATCTCCATGGAGTCAGTAGACTCATCGTGGGAGACCCAAACTAGCAAAACAATATCTGTCATATCTCTTCTTGAATTCATTTACAGACGAAGAGCTCACAACTAAGTCAGGCAATGAATTCCACTCATTCACCACCCTCCGGGCAAAAAACCTTGTTCTGATACCCTTGTTAACCACACTCTTCTTTAATTTCCAGGGATGACTTCTTGTTCTTCCATCACTATCACACAGCTGAAACATTTCCCCTGCATCAATCCTATAAAAACCTTTCAGTAATTTAAATGTTTCTATCATATCCCCTCTTCTCTGCCTATCAACCAACCTCTGCAATCCACAAGCTCTCAATCTATCAATGTAGGGAGCATTTTTTACATCACTCACCAACTTGATCACGCTTCTCTGAACTCTCTCCACAGCCTCCTCATCTCCAAGGAATCCAGGTGACCAGACCTGAGCACAGTAATCCAAATGTGGACGTATCAACGCTTTATAAAGGGGAATAATAACCTCTTTATCTCTGGATGTCAGTGTGTTCCTCAACAACCAAGTAATCCTATGTGCAATCTTGGACACCTTAGCAATGTGTCCTCTGAACTTCATCTCCCTATCTACCAACACCCCCAAGTCCCTAGCCCCATCAATCTCTTGGAGTACTGTTCCATCAATGTAGTACACAGCTGGTAATCTTTTAATCCCAAAATGTATGACTTTACACTTTTCCACATTGAACTGACATCCATTATCTTTTGCCCATTCTACCAGCTTATTTAAATCATACTGCAAACTTTCAACATCAGCTTGATTTTTTATTGTGCTACCCAACTTTGCATCATCAGAAAACAATTGAATATCTCCCTGTAAGCCATTTCCTATATCAATTATATACAAATTAAACAACAATGGCCCCAGCACAGAGCCCTGAGGCACACTGGTCACCTGCCTCATTCTGGACTCGGCTCCTCCATACACCACCTTATGGTATCTCTCCCTGAGCCATTCTCCTATCCATATCACCAATTTAGTATCCATTCTCATCTGCTCCAATTTGCGTAACAGTGTTCCATGGGGTATCCTGTCAAAAGCCTTAGCAAAATCCAGAAGTACCACTTATGAAAAGTTAATAGATTGCTAAGGCAGGATCTACCTTTAACAAAACCATGTTGGCCTCTATAGAGTATCATATCCTGATCCACCCATTCTTGAATTTTGTCTTTAACTTTTCCAATACTTTTACCACTACTCCTGAGATGGTGATTGGTCTGTAATTAACTACCGCAGTTTTAGAGCCACCCTTATACAAAGGAACCACTTTGCCTAACTTCCACTCCCTAGGGACCATGCCAGAGTTCAAACTTAAATTAAATATCCAAGTAACAGGGGTTGACAATTCATTTGCACATTCACGCAACACCCGAGCTAATATTTCATCTAAGCCTACAGCAGTGTTTGCATTTAAATTTTGCAATATATTAAATACCTCTGATTCTTTAGCTTCAGTTCTCACATTAGTTATTGCTACAGGTATAGAGATATCCTCACTTGGGTGATAGACTTTTGAAAAGTGATCACTCAGTAACTCGACTATTACATCTGATTTTGCCACCTCAATACCATCAGCACCCACTAAAGTTATCCTTCCGAAGTCATTCTTCCTCTTACTTGCTAATAGCGGTTATGTTTATAAACAAGGATTACCCTTGATCTCTTTGGCTAAGGTCTTCTCATAATCTGATTTAGCTTTTCTTACTATGCTGGTAACCTTCCTAGCTTGAGCCTTGTACTGCTCATGGGTGATCGCCTTTCTCCTTGTAAATTCTCCATAACATTTTCTTTTTTTGCAAATCAAGGTTGATACTACTGCTCATCCATCTGATGCCTGCCTTGTTTGACTTCCTGACCATGGGGACACAATCTGATATTGCTTTCCTCAGATACCTGCTGATTTTATCCCATGCACTGCTAACATCTTTCCCCTGCAATATGTTCTGCCATTGGATAGCTGCAAGCTCACTCCAAAGCTTGTTATAATTGCCTAACCTGTAGTTCCGTATATACCTCTTCTTAACAGAAAAATCCACAGATTTTGCAACCTCCCAAGTCAATACCACATGATTGCTTTCACCAATTGGAGGTAACGAGGACACCTTACTTATAATACATATAACCTCTGAACCAATAACCAGGTCCAACACTCTCACACCATGTGCCCCTTCAGTCATGTGCTATTTCAAGTAATTGTCTCGTAGAAGATGTATGAACTCCATTTCCTTTTTGCTACGTGATATTTCCTCCTTCCAATTGATATCACCGTAATTAAAATCCCCCATAATAATCACTAAGCCTGCACTCATTGCACTAATTTGCTGATGCATGAATTCAATATCTCCCCCTGTACTATTGAAATATTTTTCAACCAACATCCTTTAACACTCTTTCAGAAGTTTATAAGACTCTCTCACATATCATCCCTCTTTCTCCTGATTACATCTACATTCCACATACTATCAATCTTTCCTCATAAGTCAATAATGATATCTTGGTAACTTCTTTGTAGCCTTTCCATCAGTCCTCTACCATGAGACCAAATCTATGCACAGTAGTCCAGGTGCAGTTATAGAAAAGTTTTGTAAAGAGGCAAAGTGCCTTCCTTATACTTGTCAGTGTTTGTTTCAAAATCCCAATTATCCTCTAAGTTTCATTTGCACTTTTTTGCTATGTGACCTTTGAACTTCAAATTCTTACCCACTATAATTTTGAGACTCCTTACCTCAAAGCATAATCTCACCAATATGCCTAGTCTTGCCATAAATACTGTTCCAACTTCCACACCACCTCAGTGCCCACAGAATTGCACTAGCCTGGTTCTTTTGTGGTGCTGTGCACAGCCAACATTTGCATTTTTATCAGTAGAGAGTTGTCTAGTGTAACATGCATTGGAGAGATTATAACAACTGTATAACTGTAATGCTAAAAATGCTCTGAAGCAGTAGAAATTTTGTGTATCGGACTATTAACCATTATAATGATACAGAGGACGTATGGACCACCAAAGAACAGGTTGACCATGCTGTGTAAGGATGCAACAGCTTGTGAGGGCTGTGAAGGCATATCTCTGCTGTAATTCTGTGAGAATGCAGAAAGTGATGCAGCATGTGATGAACGTTTCACAGAGAATGATGTCACGTGTACTAACTAATGACCTGGATGTGAGAGCCTATTGTTGTTCTACTGGATGCTTCTTAAAACATTGACTTATGCAGCAGAGAGTGATAAAATCAAAGCCACTTCTCCTGTGGTACACAAACAACAGACACAGAGATATCCTCTTCACAGATGAGATTTTTACCATTGAAGAGTCGTTTAACTATTGGGTTTAGATGTATATGCCCCAGATGGTCACACAGCATATGCCATAGTACCCAGGATTCATCATCCGCATCAGTGATGGTTTGGTGTGGGGATGGGGGGGATGATGTATCAGGGCTCAAAGTCTCCACCAAAGTGTATCAAGACACTGAGCTGGAACCTGTGGTACGTCCGCTGAACAACACCTTGTTTCATGGTAGCAGTGGACCTTCTAACAGGACTCAGCCCCTGCACACAAGGTGAGGACCACACAACAGTAGTTGGAGGCAAATGTGCTAGACCACATATCACCATCTGATTGGCCCTCTGGAAGTTCCAACCTGAATCTGTTGCAAATTGTGGTCAGAGCTTGAGAGTGTAGTCTGAAAGTGACACCCCACCATTGCCAGCCTGAAGGTGGATTTGGAGCAAACATTGGCAGCATTTCTGTTGAATGGTTTGTGTGTTGCCATCGATATGTGGCCTCATAGACTTCGGGCATGCATGAAGGCAAAAGGGGGACATTTCGAACATTGAGTGCTGCTATATACATGTTATACATGGTTTGTATGTGCTGAAAGCTGTAAATGATTTAGTGATAGATTAAAGGTTTATGCACTGTTCAAGTTGTAACACTATTTATGGCTAGACTCAGTAATATGCCATTGGAAATTTGATCATGCCAAAGTGCATCACTTTACACTTTGAATTGACAGCCATTATCATTTACCCATAGTTCCAGCCTATTCAAGTCATTCTGTAAGTGCTATTTATCAATAGCATCCCTATTTGCCATGTCTGTCTTTGTGTCATTGGCAAACAATTGAACAGTTCCTGTCAGGTCCTTCTCAATATCATTAATATATAAATTGAACAAGAGTGGTTCAAGGACTGATCACGACCTGGTAGATTCACATCACTCATAGGCCACTTTTGATACCTGTCATCAGCTAGCCACTTATCGAAGTCAACAGTTTTTATTTCAATCCCATGTCCTCCAATTTATGAAACAGCCTTTCATGTGATACCCTGTCGAATGCCTTAGCAGAATTCAATATCATAGTGTATCCATTCCCTTTATATCTAACTCAGATGTAACAATTTTACAAAATATGAGAAAATTACTCAGACATGACCCTCTGCCCCTTGTAAAGCATAACTAAATCCATTTCTATATGTGGGTTTACTAATTTCTCATAAAACTTTGCCACTACTCCAGAAATACTGATAGGTCAGTAGTTAGACATGTCAGTTTTTGCACCACCCTTATAAATGGTTATAGATTCTTTCCATTCCTGTGGGATCTTTTGTGAGCTGACACTCAAATTATGCAAACATCTCAATGAGTTAATTAGTTTGGCTGAACATTCCTTTAATATGCATGCTGATATCTGTCCCTATTGCTAAATTCTTATCCGAGTTATGAAACCTTCTCCTGTACCTCATCTCTTTGTCCAGTGTAATGGTAGCACTTTGTGCCATGTTGCATAAACCAGGTTGATAAATTTAGCAAAGCAAACAACCATTATTTGAACAATTGCATCTGTTTCTGCATTCAGTAAAGTTCTTCCACATTCATTTTTTTTTTTTTTTTTATTTACAGCATGAAGATAAAATTTTTTTAGCTGTGCATTTAGCCACCGCAACCAGTTTCTTTTCATATTCTGACTAAGCTTTCTGTGTAATACTTGTAACATTTTTGGTATGTGCTCTGTATATTTCATAACTCCTCAGTATAAATTCTCTCATCCATATTCTCACAATATTCCTTCCACATTATCATCTTCTTATGGATCTCTTAAATAAGGTTGCACATCAATTTTGCTCCCACTCTATTTGTTCTTCAAACTCCCCAGACACATTCAGATACTGCATCATTTAATCATCTATTCAAAGCATCTCATGCACTGCTGATATCTTTCCAGTCAGTAACTGAATTGGAGCATTCATATACTTAGCTAATACTCATTTCAGTATAGCCTGATCAGTGTCGTTGACTGGTGACAAAACAGACGCATCTTTAACTGAAGCCCTTTCTGAGGCTATAATCAGGTCTAACTCTCTTTGACCTCGAGTTTCTTCTTTCACATGCTTCTTGAGAAAAGTGTTTCCCAACTTCTGAGTAAATTCTCCTTCATTTGTATCATGAGTTTATCTGCTGTCCAATCAGTGTTTGGATAATTTAAGTTACACATAATGATTGTTCATTTAGCATCCATCAGGATAATTTGTCAATGCATTTCATCTTCATCATCTAACTGCCACGTCTGTAGCAACATCCCACCATATATCTTATTAGCCTACATTTTACACCAGATAAACTCAAGCTCACTTTCCAGTATTTCTAACATTCCGATATTATCAGATCTTATATTTCTGTCTTCTAAGGCAATTTTTACTGTATCAATCCACTACATCTTGATCTTCATTTAGGTCTTTTTCCTGCCATCCTGGCAAAGAGCACTTGTTTAGTTAATTTTTCCTCTCCCATTCTGTTTTAGTGGCCATACCACCTGAGATTAGCCCTGCTAACGTATTCCTGAATGCTAACAATGCCAAGTTCTTTCCTAATATCCTTGTTTTTAATGTGATACTGTCATTAATGCCATATGTTCAAGTCCTTTAATCTTTCTTGTTACTCTCATATCTGTGGTCTCCAGTCTTTGATCAAGAGTTTTATTTCTAACCCAGCTCTCAGTTCCATAAGTTAAAAATACAAATTTTGTTGTTTTTTTATTACATAAAATATCTTCAATGTGTAGTTGAACAGCAGTGGAAATTTGAATACAACAGTTTATAAAACACAGTAACAATGAAATCTCATATCATGCACATTGTTTTTAAGTCACACACGGACGCTGTTGGGAACTAATAACAATGACAACAAAAACTTATTTAATGCATTTACAAATCACACTTTTCCAAATTTCAGAAATGGATAGACCATAATTGCACTTGAGATTCATGTGACATAATAGGGCTGTAGCGATTTCCTTAAACATTCATATTTATAAATGCTTTTATCAGTAATTTTGTGTTGTTGCAGTAGATACCGTGGCCAATATTCAATTCTGTGTTTGGCCAGTACAGATTTTATAAGGGTTAATCAAGTAATATAACATTGATTAAAAAATAAGACATGTAGAAGGACCATAGGACCTGATATATCCCATGCAGCAGTAAAGGGGGGGGGGGTCTTTAGAAGAAGGTAATAGTTCAAAGATTTGGTGTATGTGTTTGAAGGTTGCAGTGAGCTGAATTGTCTTCAAAATCTTAGCAACATGTTCAGAAGGGACTTTTATATAGGGAATTGGAATTCTGTACATCATTTGGAGGATATGGAGATAAATGATTGATAATTCTTTGGGTTTATATTATAACCATTGAGAAAGCTGATCCTCAGGAAATTTCAGCTTACTGCACCTTTTAAACCCACCTGGTTCAGTGCTGGCCGAGTGGTTAGCGTATCTGCTCTCCAGCCAAAAGGCTGTAGGTTCGAATCCCGCTGTGGGCATGGATGTTTGTGATTGTCTGTGAAAATACTAGTGGTGGTCATCAGCAGTAGATGGCGTTGGTGTAGATGATGAAGGTAGTTGTGGTTGGTGGAGATGGAGAGTTGTAGAGTAGGTGTCCTTCCTCGATGAGTGTTTGGACTCCCTGGAGGTGTTACGTAATAATAATAATAATAATTACCTTCTTTGAAGAACTCTCTCTCCCTCCTTTACCACTACCTGGTGCATATCTTTTATATAGGGAATTGGAATTCTGTACATCATTTGGAGGATATGGAGATAAATGATTGATAATTCTTTGGGTTTATATTATAACCATTGAGAAGGGTGGTTAGTCGATCCTCAGGAAATTTCAGCTTACTGCACCTTTTAAACCCACCTGGTTCAGTGCTGGCCGAGTGGTTAGCATATCTGCTCTCCAGCCAAAAGGCTGTAGGTTCGAATCCCGCTGTGGGCATGGATGTTTGTGATTGTCTGTGAAAATACTAGTGGTGGTCATCAGCAGTAGATGGCATTGGTGTAGATGATGAAGGTAGTTGTGGTTGGTGGAGATGGAGAGTTGTAGAGTAGGTGTCCTTCCTCGATGAGTGTTTGGACTCCCTGGAGGTGTTACGTAATAATAATAATAATTACCTTCTTTGAAGAACTCTCTCTCCCTCCTTTACCACTACCTGGTGCATATCTTTTATATAGGGAATTGGAATTCTGTACATCATTTGGAGGATATGGAGATAAATGATTGATAATTCTTTGGGTTTATATTATAACCATTGAGAAGGGTGGTTAGCTGATCCTCAGGAAATTTCAGCTTACTGCACCTTTTAAACCCACCTGGTTCAGTGCTGGCCGAGTGGTTAGCATATCTGCTCTCCAGCCAAAAGGCTGTATGTTCGAATCCCGCTGTGGGCATGGATGTTTGTGATTGTCTGTGAAAATACTAGTGGTGGTCATCAGCAGTAGATGGCGTTGGTGTAGATGTTGAAGGTAGTTGTGGTTGGTGGAGATGGAGAGTTGTAGAGTAGGTGTCCTTCCTCGATGAGTGTTTGGACTCCCTGGAGGTGTTACGTAATAATAATAATAATAATTACCTTCTTTGAAGAACTCTCTCTCCCTCCTTTACCACTACCTGGTGCATATCTTTTATATAGGGAATTGGAATTCTGTACATCATTTGGAGGATATGGAGATAAATGATTGATAATTCTTTGGGTTTATATTATAACCATTGAGAAGGGTGGTTAGTTGATCCTCAGGAAATTTCAGCTTACTGCACCTTTTAAACCCACCTGGTTCAGTGCTGGCCGAGTGGTTAGCATATCTGCTCTCCAGCCAAAAGGCTGTAGGTTCGAATCCCGCTGTGGGCATGGATGTTTGTGATTGTCTGTGAAAATACTAGTGGTGGTCATCAGCAGTAGATGGCATTGGTGTAGATGATGAAGGTAGTTGTGGTTGGTGGAGATGGAGAGTTGTAGAGTAGGTGTCCTTCCTCGATGAGTGTTTGGACTCCCTGGAGGTGTTACGTAATAATAATAATAATTACCTTCTTTGAAGAACTCTCTCTCCCTCCTTTACCACTACCTGGTGCATATCTTTTATATAGGGAATTGGAATTCTGTACATCATTTGGAGGATATGGAGATAAATGATTGATAATTCTTTGGGTTTATATTATAACCATTGAGAAGGGTGGTTAGCTGATCCTCAGGAAATTTCAGCTTACTGCACCTTTTAAACCCACCTGGTTCAGTGCTGGCCGAGTGGTTAGCATATCTGCTCTCCAGCCAAAAGGCTGTATGTTCGAATCCCGCTGTGGGCATGGATGTTTGTGATTGTCTGTGAAAATACTAGTGGTGGTCATCAGCAGTAGATGGCGTTGGTGTAGATGTTGAAGGTAGTTGTGGTTGGTGGAGATGGAGAGTTGTAGAGTAGGTGTCCTTCCTCGATGAGTGTTTGGACTCCCTGGAGGTGTTACGTAATAATAATAATAATAATTACCTTCTTTGAAGAACTCTCTCTCCCTCCTTTACCACTACCTGGTGCATATCTTTTATATAGGGAATTGGAATTCTGTACATCATTTGGAGGATATGGAGATAAATGATTGATAATTCTTTGGGTTTATATTATAACCATTGAGAAGGGTGGTTAGCTGATCCTCAGGAAATTTCAGCTTACTGCACCTTTTAAACCCACCTGGTTCAGTGCTGGCCGAGTGGTTAGCATATCTGCTCTCCAGCCAAAAGGCTGTAGGTTCGAATCCTGCTGTGGGCATGGATGTTTGTGATTGTCTGTGAAAATACTAGTGGTGGTCATCAGCAGTAGATGGCGTTGGTGTAGATGATGAAGGTAGTTGTGGTTGGTGGAGATGGAGAGTTGTAGAGTAGGTGTCCTTCCTCGATGAGTGTTTGGACTCCCTGGAGGTGTTACGTAATAATAATTATAATTACCTTCTCTGAAGAACTCTCTCTCCCTCCTTTACCACTACCTGGTGCATATCAGGTCCCATAGCCTTGCAACTTGTCTTATGTTGGCTAAACAGACAAATCAGTTGATTACACTAAACTTCAAATCTGTATGGGCCCAACATGGAATTGATACTAGTCACAGAATTTATTGGAAATATTGGAAAATGATGTGCATAGATGCAATTTTTAAATATGAATATTTATTTAAGGATAGTGCTGAGGCCTTATTATATTGCCCAAACCACAGTGAGTCTGTTCATTCCCAAAATTTAGGAAATTGTAATTTGTAAATTTCATTTTTTATTGTTGTTATTTTAACATAGATGAGACTTTATAAAAAAATGTCATTGTTATCGCATTTTTTATAGTCTGTTGTCTTCAAATTCCATGTTCTTCTCATTAAAGATGTTTTATGAGATGTCACACAAAATATTTGTATTTAATTTTAATTGATTAAAGTTGTTACTGTGGTTTGTGTGTGTTTATAATAAAGGATATTGTGCATCAGAATTGATTGCAATAGCCAGCATAAAATAGCATTGCCGATATGTAGCTTTGGGTAGAACTTTTTCTGATTCGAAATAATGCATGAATTTGTTAAAATTGCAACTGCTCTATAGTGTAAGTTCAATGTTATCTTGCACACTGCAGATTGTAAAAATATGACTTTTGTGAATTTTACCATATGACCATTTAAATTCATAGATAAGTAGCCAAATATTTAACAAGTTAATTACGTTTGATTATATTAATTTAAGTTTTTTTTTTTATTTGTGAATGAGTATATTTACAAGATAAGTGTTCATTTTCTACATAGAGGTGTCCATATTATGGTGGCTACTCCAGGTAGATTAATGGATATGCTTGACAAAAAAATGGTTAATTTACATATGTGCCGTTATCTATGTCTTGATGAAGCAGATCGCATGATTGATATGGGCTTTGAGGAAGATGTTCGTACTATCTTTTCATACTTTAAGGTAAATGTGTTTCAGATGTCACGTTACAAATAACTTATCTACAAATATTTGTCAGTTTTATGAAAAAATAAAAAGTACATTATATACATTACGATTTATACTTGGAAAGTGTTTTTGTACTTTTTTTGGGGTAACTTGAAAAAATGTATTAAGAAACTGCCATACTTAATTTTTCAAACTTTTTAGAAAATTGTTTATATGGGGATGAGGGGGGGGGGGCTTTCTCCTCCTTGCCACTGTTTGCCAGTTCCATGCTGCACATAAGATGGATGCTCACTTTGCATTTTACTTCAGGTCTTTAGTGCTCTATGACCACTTATGTCTTACCTCTCATTTACCTATTGCTTTATAATGTAGTGAAATGAGAAACTCAACACTTTCTTGCCTTGCTTTCCATTCTAGTCTTTAATGTGAGGTATAGCAGCACTGTTATTTTTATCATCATCATAAGAATCTTGGGGGGAAAAAAGTATATATTTCTCAAAGTTACGAATGATCATGTGAATGCCATTTTATAAACACTATTTGATTTTTAATATATATTTATCCCACACACAAGAAACAAGAACTTATAGCACATGTGTGATGTGTGAGGTGCAGCTAGGCATCTAAGATCAGTGCCATGTGTGAGGTGCATCTAGGATTGAGAAAGAAGAAACCCATTGACATTCTTCTTAAAAAGCTGTAGGTTGAAATTGTTGGGAAACATCATGGAGAAGGCTGTTTCAGAGGACAGTGGTAGATGGAATAAATGAGGAAAAGGAGAAGCAGGTTCATTATACAGGTTATGAAGTACATGATGACACTGCCAAATTTCAAGTATTGAGAAGGAAGTTCAGAAAATGTCTAAGCTGGAAAAGTTGCATTATTTGTTGTATGAACTCATTAACTAGTAATTAGTTTACGGAATTAACAACACATATAAAGTATATTAATTAAAGGTAACTTTAATGAATAACTTCTATATTTCGGCAACATCATGTTGCCATCTTCAGGAACATAAAGATATGGTGTGTGCACGCAGGCACTAACAAAAGCAAATGAGGAAGAAAGCAAGAAACTAATATTGTTCCTAAAGTCCTAATGGTGCCCTCTGGTGGGCTAATTTGGTTGTCTTGGCAGTTGGGCTGAAGTTTTCATAATGTCAGTCTCCCAATGGGGTAGTTTCATGCACCCAAATTTGTTGAGGTTAGGAACGTTTTTTAGAGCTGCTGATGATTCCTTGAATAATCTTTCATATTTAAACTTGCTGCGGTGTATTATTTTTGTTTTCTTCCAACGAATTCTATGGTGGGTATCTAAGGCATGGTCTGCCAGCCCAGAGCTGCTGTACGGGTGAAACCGGATGTAGTCTTTGTGTTCTGAAATCCTGATATTTGCTGTTCTGCCTGTTTGGCCAAAGTAGGACAATTTGCAGCTGCAAGGGACCTGGTATACACCAGGTAGGTCTAGGGGAAGTGGTTGGTCTTTGGTAGAGCAGATAAGGGATACCAACTTTTTATATGGTTTGTAACAGGAAGTAAGGTCATATTTTTTGAGGATATTGGTTATTTTCTCAGAGGTGCCCTGGATGTAGGGGATGGTGATAGATTTGGTGTAATCTTTATTGTGGAGGGGGGGGTTACTGGTTTTAGTATTTTTTGGATTTTTTTGGGGTTATAGCCATTGGCTAAGAAAGTGTTAAGGATGTGGTTTAGTTCAGCAGTTAGGGCCTTGTCATCTGAGCAGATTAATTTTGCCCTGTTATATAGTGTTTTTATAACCCCATATTGTTGTGAGGGGGGGGGGGATTGCTGGTGAATGTATCTGCCAATATGGGTGGGTTTTCTGTAAACAGAGAAAACCAAAGATCCATCAAGCTGGCAAGTGATTAAAGTGTCTAGGAAGGGGAGGGTGTTGTTTTCCTCTTTTTCTAAGGTGAACTGGACTCTGGGGTGTTGGTTGTTTAAGTATGTTAGAAAGGAGTGGAGTGTGTCTGAGCCATGTGGCCAAATAGCGAACACATCATCCACGTAATGAAGCCAAATAGTGGGTTTTTGTGGGGCGGAGTTTAAGGCTTTCTCTTCAAAGGTCTCCATAAAGAAATTGGCCAAGGGTGGGGAAAGTGGTGAACCCATGGCTGTCCCCTCTATCTGTTTGTAGTCCTTTTGATTGAGCACCACAGTGGCGTTTCCCTTATCCGCTTTGGTGATTACTATTTTTATGTTATTCTTCATTTCTTGTAGGGCTGCATATTTGTCTTTGGATAAGTTGGGTTTTGGAGGTTTGGCTTTAGTGAGAACACCGACTACATCCAGTCTGACGTTGTTGGCGAAATGGTTAGGAAGGTTGCGAATCCCACGTTCTATTTGGATCATGATTTCCTCGGCAGGTATTCTTTTAGGAGCTAGTGCTAAATTGTGACCACGTGCAATTTCGGTGAGTGCTTCAGGCTTTAAAACTACCAACGAGAGGTTGACTACAGTGTTGAGTGGTGGCTGTGGTAAGGAAGTAGAATTCTTTATCAGGTTTTCGTATTTTTTCGAATTCTTTTCTTGCCGATGTGCATGAGCTGTCATAAAGTATCGTCCAAAGATCATGGCCAAGTGTATTTGAAAGCTCTTCCTCTAGCACCCGTAAGGTTTTGTTTTCGTCGGCAAGGAGAACACGCATCATGGTAATTTGTTCTCTTAATAGGGCGAAGCTAGTGCGATTATAAATGCATAGAGCTTTCTGTTAAGTAAAACGGTGCTTCAATTTAACACAATTAGGGATTACCTTGTTATCCCGGCAGCGTTTTAGGAACGTCAGATGATTTAGTTGTTTCGATATCGTCAACCTCATTTTGCCGTATTGACGGGCCTTTTGTGTGATGGAATCTCCGTGGATGATCATGATTCTAGTAGCAAGGCTTATACGTTGGTCATACATAACTGGTAATTAGTTTACGGAATTAACAACGCATATAAAGTATATTAATTAAAGGTAACTTTAATGAATAACTTCTATATTTCGGCAACGCCAAGTTGCCATCTTCAGGAACATAAAGATATGGTATGTGCACGTAGGCACTAACAAAAGCAAATGAGGAAGAAAGCAAGAAACTAATATTGTTCCTAAAGTCCTAATGATGCCCTCTGACAGGCTAATTTGGTTGTCTTGGCAGTTGGGCTGAAGTTCTCATAATGTAAGTCTCCCAAATTTGGGGTAGTTTCATGCACCCTTGCTACTAGAATTATGAACTCATTAGTAGCTACATCTGTTAAAATGGCTTCTTCACTTGACAATTAATGTTCTCTTTTGTTCAGAAATTGGATTTCATTATTCACCATAGCTAGTAATGGATTTGCAGATTATCTGACATTGTCCCACACAATTTTCTTGATAGTGTTAAAATTAGAAGAGAGCATGCCATTAGCTGTAACAAAAGTTTGTCATATCAATGCCTGTTTCCTCTAGCTAGCAGTTTAATGGCTTGATTTTTTATTAGTTTTGGTGGAAACAAACAAGATCATAGCATTGGTAGAAGTCATCATTGTCTAGCATATTGCTTACTGCTGTGAATGACAGATTCATTGTTGATAACAGGAATAAATCAGTTGTCATCAGTAACTGTTATTTATTGATACAGTGATTCAGTCATGTTAGCCATGTTTTGGCACTTCGTAAGAATCTTGTCATCATCTCTAAACTTATTTTCCATAGCAGCATTCTTCAGTAGCCCTAAAAGTTGCAAATCTGAAAGAGTGAGATGCTGGCTTGATGATCAGCAGGTGGTCTACTCTGTTTTGAGATATCTTCTGTCATATCTCAACTGGTACACAGTATTTGTACTGCGTACAAGAAGTATGCACAAAAAAGAAATTACTATTATTTTATTATTTTTTTTTTATGGTCAGACTTGATGCATTTGTCTCTTAAATTTCTGTAAGCCAATGGACTGAGATAAGGTAGTGCAACGCCAGGCAACTCCAAGCAAAGCACATCTCCTTGCGGACATGTATACTGCTATGCATTAAGGGAAGGGCCATTACCCAGACTGGTTTCAACCTTTATTGAGGTCTGGTCAGTGGGAGACAGACCCAAACGTGGAGACACTAAGGGAGAAGCAATAGGAGAGGTGTTGCACTACCTTACCTCGGTCCTGAAGATATTTTCAGGCACAAACTTTGTTTGCTTACACTTGGATAAAGGATTAAATTACATTTATTATAGTCTAACCAATTGAAAAATAAACTTTCAACATCTTTTTCTAAATCCAGAGTAATTCAATAATAAGGTGGTACACCGGTTGGCAACTCCTATTGCTTCTGCCTTAGTATCTCCACGTTTGGGTCTGCCTCCCACTGATGAGACCTCAATAAAGGTTGAAACCGGTCTAGGTAGTGGTGCTTCCCTTAATGCATAGCAGTATACATGTCTGCAAGGAGATGTGCTTTGCATTATGGGAGATACTGAGACAAGGGGTGATGAGAGCTTGGTCCACCTTTGCTCGGAGTTGCGCTACCTTACCTCAGTCCTGAAAATATTTTCAGGTGCAAACTTTGTTTGCTTACACTTGGATAAAGGATTAAATTAAATTTATTATACATAAAGTTACAGATAGTCTAAATAAAAAAATATGTTAATTCATTTTTTGTTGATTAATTTTTTCATTAAAATGTAAAATTGTATGTAATTCCAAATTTAAAATTATTTCTTTTAAGGGGCAAAGACAGACATTATTATTTTCAGCTACCATGCCAAAAAAGATTCAGAACTTTGCTCGTAGTGCGTTAGTAAAACCAGTAACTGTGAATGTTGGACGGGCTGGAGCTGCAAGTATGGATGTTATACAGGAAGTAGAATATGTGAAACAAGAAGCCAAAATAGTTCACTTGTTGGATACTCTTCAAAAAACAACACCACCAGTATGTACTTTGTTTTGCATATTTATGTTCAGTATCATTTATAAAATACATAAATTGAAAGAGAAATACCAGTTAACATTCCAATAGCTGTTACACCCATATTATACCAAATCTGTTATACCCATTAAATGCCTTTATAGTATATCATTGGTATTGCAAATGCCCTTTGGTCAGCAGGACCTGAATTCAAATCCAATCTAGGATCCAAGACCCTTTATAAGGGTGTTTCACCTGAATGTGAGTTAGCTGGTCTCACATGGAATTGGAAAGATTTTTTCCTCTCTGAAATAGGTTTTTCTTTATGGAAGACCAGCAGATTGGTCAAAAGAATATGCATAATTTATAAATGTAATACACTAGACTCATAACCTTAGCTGCTTTTGTGTGTAATTCTAAAACAACCACAACCATCCTCTGTAGTGCAATTGGAAAAATGATTAATTTTTCCAATTAATAAATGATTGATGTGACATATACCCTATGATCAGAAAAGATCCAAGTTCGATTTTTTTATGACAAAATGATCTTTACATGGGCTTTTTAGTGAAGCGAGTTGGCTGGTTTCATAGGGCAGTATTTTCCAGGAAACTCAGATTTTTTTTTTCTCTCTCAAAACAGGCAAATTGGCCAGAGAACATGCACAATTAACAGAACAAGTACTACAGTTGAACAATATGGTGCATGTGATTGATTGTGTAGTGTAGGTTGGGGTTATGTAGTGGGAGTGACCTCTTGCAGTAAGTCCTGGAACTCCATGGAAGGGGTCATGTAAGAATAATAATTCTCATAAGATTAAACTCTGTGTTGTCATCTTTGTTAGAAACTAAGTGGTTAGACAAGGACGTTGTCCCACTTTCCTAACACACTTTAATATATATGTAGAAGAAATAATAATAAAATGGAATAGAAAGAGTCATGGAACTGAGTTGTCTTTTAGTACGTATTTAAACATTCTCTTTATTGCAAAACATGGTAATTACTGATTCTGAAGATAAACATCAGAAGGCTATTCCAAACTTAAAGGAAAAAACTTAGGATTTTAGAATGATAATCTCAATGAAGCCTGCGTAGCTCAGTGGAAGTGGCTTTTGGGTTCAAATCAAGTCACCTACTAGAGGAGCATTTTCTAAGCCTTTTTTTGACAGTTCCTGAGTTAGTCAATCTCTAGCATGAGCAAGCAGGTTTTTTCCTCCTGGAAACTCTGGTTTTTTTTGTCCCATGAACTCAAGAAAATCGACCCTCCAACCCACATCATTTTCAGACATTACAAATACTATGTAATTGGTAGCCTTCTCTTCACTGCATGCCAATTTAAATTTGTGATAGCCTTGGGCCAACTAGCTCTAATTGGCTACCAGTGGAGATTGAACTGCCCAGTCAGTCTCCAAAAGTTAGATAGGGCAAAAACGACCTTGCCTACTCCCTGTATGGGAATAAAAGGTGTTAGCTGAATCTCAACTTTTGGAGACTGACAGTTAGCTTTTAAAGGTCATTATCTAACTGAAAGTAAAATGCTAATAAACTTTTGGAACAGGTTAATTCATATTAATATTTATTAATAAGCATCTTGAATGGCAGGAAAATTTCAAGTAGAGAGAGAGAGTGATGCAGGTAAATTTCATAATAGAAATTTGGACAACAAGACAGTTGTGTCTATGGTTCCACAGAATGTTTAAGTATGAAAGAAGTAGAAAGCCTTTTGAGTCATTAGCATAAAAGAAAACCTGTTTTTTTTTTTGAGATCCAAACAATACAAAATGTATCTCACACATGGAAATGTTTTGGGAAAATTTGGTGATAACAAAAAAAAAAAACTGCAAACCTAATAACAATAGTAATACCTTCTGGATTTCTGCTCAGGATATGGGCTATTTATTTTTACAGCAGCATAAAGATGTGCATAAATTCACATGGAAGAAACACATAAAGAAATTGGTGAATGTTGGTCATTTCTGTACACTATCATAACTTTATGTGTTTCTGTTATATGATAGGTTGATAATTTGTAACATTGTTTATAGATTATTCAGCAAAATATATTTCATTCTATAGCAATTTTTAAGCACTAAAAATATATGAAATCATATTTATAAATATACTAGGACCTCGTGGCCTTGGCTATTATTTCCATGTATACTTTCAGATTCATTCACTCCCTCACTTAAGAATTTATACATATACCAGCCACTGAATTAGAAACTTTTATTTAATACTGTGTTGGACCTCCTTTAGCCTGAATTACAGCATGTATGCAGTTTGGCATAGATTTCACAAGGTGTTGGATTGCATCTACATGTACAGCGTACCAGGCATTCAGCAGACAGTCCTTTAACTTGCTCAGATTTGAGAAAAGAGGACTTTGCTTCCAGATCTGTTTTTTCTAACTTTCCCCATGTATTCTCAGTGGACTTCTGATTCGGCTTGGTAGTGGCCAGGGAAGATGGTGGAAGTCAATGTTATGCTTGCTGAACCACTGCTGAAAAATTCTTGAGCAATGGACAGTAACATTGTTGTGCATGAAATAACCATCAGTACTTCCCAACAATAACAGGGAATCCATTTTGTACCAACAGAATATGCCCCACACCATGACACTGCCTCCAGAACCTTAAGATGTGTTTACAATGCAAACTGGGTTCATTGCTTCATGGGGCTCCTGCCAAACTCTATGCCTACTGTGTCAGTACAGGACAAGGTGCACCATGACTCGTCAAACCATGTGACTTTTTTCCAGTGTCCAGTCACTGTGTCCCTGATAACTGTAGATGAACTTTCTGGTTCTTTGCAGAAATCAGTGGTTTCCTTATAGGCATGCCACTGCCAATATCGATCCTCTTCAATTCCCTGGACATAGTTCAGTGAGTTATGGGTTGTGAACAGCCTTCATCAAATGCTTCAGTCAATTGCTGCACACAGGACGTTCTGTTTGTTACAAGCCTCATTACTAACAGACTGTCTTAGGACTACAGTTATGTCTCTTAGACAAGCAATGTGGTTTGGTTTTACACTGATTAAACACCCAGGATATCTCGCCTTTTGAGAAACCAGTCAGTTCTGCTGTTTTCAAAATCATGGCTCCAGACAGGTGAGCACCCACAATACACCTTTCATCGAACTCTGAAAGATCCTTCGTTTTTCCCATTGTGATCAACACTGTTGGTTACTGACTAGCTGCATTCTTAAATAGTTGCCTAGAACATGTGATGCAAGTATTTTGCATATACATTACATAAGTGACATTTTCTTACATCTGCATAAAGGTTTCTAATTCAGTGGCCAGTATGTGTGCTTATGTATATAGATATATAGCAGTGCAGTCTGTCATCACCTGGAAAAACTTTATTCAGTTAATGATGACTATCATCAGTTCATAAAGATCAAAGGAATAGTTTGCCATAGTAGAAGCCTTGCTGTTGATGAGTTTACTTTAGAATTAATTTATACCATGGAGCTTTTGCTGGGATTGTTTAGTAGTTGTCTATAGTGAGATAATTTGCTATAATGCTGTTTCCTGTTGTAATAAATAGGAAACAGCACTTTTCTTTCTGTCAAAAACAGACAAGTAAACGAGATCGTAATTGTAGTAGGTACTAATGACTTAACTAGTGAGAGGTTCAGTATGAGGGAGGACATGAAAGGATTGCCAGAAGAGGTGAAGGTGAAGAGTCAGAAAGTGAAAATAGTAAATATATTACCTCATTATGATAAAAATGAATTAAGAAAAAGGGGTATGATGGCAAATGATTCAATGCATAGCTGTGTAGAAAGAATGGATGCGAGTTTTTGGATGTGTGGAGTGAGTTTGAGGGAAGATTAGATTTGTATAAGAGGGACAGCCTACACTTGAATGCATTTGGTATCAGCAGTCTTGAAAAACTAATAACTGGTATGAGACTTAACACAGAGTGTCAGGGAAACTATAATGGGAGGAATGGTGAGAATATGAGTGTAAGAGTGACAATGTTATATAGCTGTGCTAATGAAGGAATGGGCATTATCATGGAAATGATTATGAGGAGAGAACGATTTCGACATTGTTTCTGGTTCAGACCATCAAACATGTGCAAAGATGTCTACATGAATAAGTCACTAGGAAAGAATAGAAATTTGCAAGTTGCCCAACTGTATCATGCAGACTACAGACAAGAGTATACAAAAGAACATGCAGGTAGATTATTATGTTTATACATGAATGCTAGGAGTATCAGAAACAATGGGATAGAGTTTGTTGGTCAATATGTTGGGACCTTAGATTATTGGCATTAGTGAGAGTTGGCTGTCAGAATCGGCAAACTAACTGGTATTGAGTGTAAAGGGTACAGTATTTTTAGGAAGGATAGACAGGAGAGGAGGGGCATGCTGCTAATTGTATCAGATGACTTGAATCCAGTTAGTATTTGAGACCTGTGAGTGTACTACTAGTAACAATATCTCATGTGGCAGTATATTTGAAGCCATCTGGCATGAGGTGGAATTTAACAAGATCAATTACATAGTGGGGCGTTGTTACAGACTTGGTGGATCACTTGCTAGTGATGAAGAAATACATCACCAAATGGAGGCAGTAGATGTGAAAAAGAGTAATGGGAGACTTCAATTATTCAAATATTGATCGGGTAGCAGTAAAATCTCATGAGAAGAATGAAACTGAATTTATTGAGCTGTTGCGATACAACTTCCTCAAGCAGCATGTGACAACAGGAACTTGAGATCAAAGAGTGTCAGATTTGACTATAGTTAAAGTTAAAGTCAGTTAAAGATGTAGCTATTCTGCCTCCAGTAGGTGACAGTGATCATGCAGTACTCACTTGGGAAGTGACTAAGTTTATGAATGTTCCCTTCAGAAAAGGTTACATGCTGAACTATAAAGCAGGAAATTATGACCAACCGAGGAGTATACTGAGTTCATCAGAATGGTATTGGCTGCTGGATGGGAAGAATATTGACAGTGAATGGGAAGCATTTGAAAATTACAGGCAACCCTCGGTTTATGCCGATTTGCAATAATGCCTGTTGCCTGCACGTGCTTTCTTACTGTAGTGTGGTTGACTGAGAAACGACGCTAGCAGGCACTTGTTAGATCCTGAATGGAGAGCTTTACAAGTAAATTCTTTATTCGGGATTTAACATAATAAACTACTACTAATTAAGGAGATATCTGCACATCAGCTAATAATTATTGTTTTATGTATTTGAAGTATTGTTTTATGTTTTGTAATAATGTGTAGTCCATGTTTGCCATATAGTGAGAGTTATTGTTAGGTTATTTGTAATTCCCAAGTAAGCTGTCTAGTACATTGCGAAATTCTGAGAAAAATTATAAGTAGTAATCCGGATTTATTGCGTATAATCTGTACGAGTCAAGCGTAGCGATGGAGGCTATACCTACGAAAAAATGACGTCAGAGCGGCTACCTAGAATAATGTAACCTGACAGGTTAGGGAGAGTGTAGGATCACCCAAGGGGCATGAACGATGGGGGTTCGTGGGTGAAAACCACATCGAATAGATTGCGCCTGAATAGGGCGAATAAAAGACGAAGCACGCCGTTTTAGGGGGCCTTTTGACCTTTTGATCTTCAGTTGTGGGATTCGAGTTTTAGGGGGAGTTGGTTGGAGGATTCGTGAGAGAGCGGTGGGCCGACTACAGTAATGACGGACGGCAGGTTCTTTTCTTGAGAATGCCTGAAGATTTTCAAGCAGAGCTGATCATGATACGACGGCCTATGTGGAATTGAGCCTCAGCAGAATGTCCCATTGGAGAAAGTTTCCTGCGGAGCGGTAGACAGCACGCAACAGTCTAAAACGATTAGAAGAAAAAGCATAGTACATCGCCAGGCGCAAAGACGGCTGAAGAATAGGCAGAGGTAATCCAGACCTACATAAGATGGCGGCATGAAATCTGAAAAAGATCTGGTAATGTAAGAGTTTTCGTTCTATGTTAAAATTCGTTTAGAAGAACAAGAAATTTGTATGCATTGTAACTAAAGGACACTAGTAGAGAACTTTTAGTGAGAATTTGACTGAATTAATTAAGCCCTTGTGGAACAAAGAAGAGTTGTTAATAGGCAGTAATTTGTGAATGGCTAGGATTGCTTAAATGAAATTTAGAATTAAGATAATTATTGATAGAATATTAATGAAAGTGTTCAATGCGTATTCCGCGAATAACTTGTGAAAGGAATTATATAGTAGTAGTATTATGCTTAAACCTAATCTTATCCTTTCATAATTGAAGGATTTAACTTGCTCTGATTCATTGTGATTTAGTATAACCCTTAACTTACAGTGAATTTTGATCCATTGAGTATTTTAACTTACATAGCTGTAAATGTTTTATGTTTTTCCAATAAACCTATTTTGTACCTTATACCTGAGTTTTTGCCTGATTACGAATTTAAACCACCACTTATGAAATAGAACCTTTTTGGCTGGAAGGAATTTAGATATAATTGCTTAAGTGAGAATCGGTCTATGACTGCTAACTGAATCTGCACAGCGCTAGTGTGAGATAAAATAACTGTGTGTATCCCTTTAGAATTTAGAAATATTTCCCTGAACAAGAGTCTCTTCTGTTATAGGATATTGGCTGGCGCAGCAAAATATAAATTTTGCCAATATCCAAAGAGGAGATAGATCTGAATTAATATCTTAAGGGCATGACAGTAGATTAGAAGGAGAGTTATTATAGAGGTAGAATAAGATATAATATAAGGTAAGCAGTGACATAACAATAGAGCAGCTGGTAGGATTTTGATTGTATGAGGTTTTAAGTAAGCAAAAGGATAGATTCAAGAAACAGTAAATTAATGTATAATAAGATTTAAACTGACGATTTAACAACAGAATAGACACTACTATTTAACACACTCTAGTGTTTGAGTGTTTACCGAGCTACTACGACGTATATGTATCAAACCTAGTTTTAATGTTGAATCTACCTAATTGTTCTATTTAATTTTTTTTATGTACATACGTATTTAAATTGATACAGTACGTAATTACATACCATGTCTGATAATAGAAGTGCAGAAAAATTAACAGAACTTGGTGTTAAGAAGGCGCGGAAATCAATCACACTTGAAAAGAAGATGGAGGTGATTCAAAGAATGGAAGATGGGCAGACACGTGCTAATGTATGTAGAAGTATGAACTTACCTCCTTCAACTGTTACTGCAATTATGAAAAATGCAGATAGAATAAAACAGTCTGCGCAACAATGTACCGCACTAAATGCAAAGCATGTACGTTATAGCAGGGGTAAACTTCATGAAAAAAATAGAAAAATTATTATCATTATGGGTGGATGACTTGAATCAGAAAAACACTTCTCTGATGCAGGCTGTTATAACTGAGAAAGCAAAAACAATTTTTGAGGATCTTAAAAAGACAGATGGAGGAGAAGAAACATTTTTAGGAAGCAAAGGTTGGTTCATGAGATTTAAGTCTCGAAGTAAGTGCCACAGTGTCAATTTATGTGGTGAGGAGGCAAGTGCAGATGTTGCAGCAGCTGCTGCTTTTCCTAAAGAATTTCAAGACTGTGTAGAACAAGGAAGTTATCCTCCTGATCTCATTTTTAATGTTGATAAGACTGGGCTTTACTGGAAAAAGTTGCCATCACGCACCTTCATTTCCTGTGAAGAATGTTCCGCTCCAGGTTTTAAATCTGCAAAAAACTTATGCTTTTGTTGGGTGCAAATGTCTCCGGAACTTTGAAGCTTAAATCAATGTTGGTGTACCATTCACAGACATCACGTGCCTTCAAGGGTCTAAAAGTCATGCTGCCTGGAAATGGAACAAGAAAGCTTGGGTTACACAAGACGTTTTTATAGATTGGTACACAAATTATTTTTGTCCTACCGTGCTTCGCTTCTGTAAAGAAAATGATTTGCCAGCCAAGGCATTGCTTCTCTTGGATAATGCCCCTGGACAGCCTCAAAACCTTGCTGAAGTAAGAACACCATTGGATGTCAAGGTTGTTTACATGCCCCCAAACACAACATCGCTTTTGCAACTGATGGATCAGGGGATTATATCAATCTTCAAAGCCTATTACCTGCATATAACATTTATGGAAAAGGTAAGAGTCTTGGACACTTCAGGAAAAACTATTAAAGACTATTGGCGGTCATTCGATAATTTGAAGGGCATTAATAACATCGAGGTAGCTTAGAACAATGTGTCAGCAAAGTGTTTAAAAGGAGCATGGCGAAAACTTCTTCCAGCATTTATTCATGACTTCGAGGAATTAGCGCAAGAGGAGAATGTTATTGAAGATGTTACCAAGCTTGCACGAGAGGTGGGATTGTATGATATTATAGCTGAAGATGTGACAGAAGTCTTAGAGAGCCATGATAAACCGCTTTCCAATGAAGACTTAAAAGAATTAGCCAAACAATTAAGTCAACATCCAAAGGAGGAGAAGGAAAACAAAGAAGGTCCTCTGTGAGATATGAAAATGGCTGATTTACAGCGTATCCTGGCAAGCATAGAGACATTGACTGATGAACTCTGTGAAATGGACCACGATCGGGAATGGAGTGCGAACATAAAAAGGAGTATAATCACATCTATTCGACCTTATGCTGAACTCCTTAAAGAAAGAAAAAGAAAATCTAGGCAGTTAATACTGGATACTTTTTAAAAAAAAATGCAGGTGATCCGAAACCAGAAACTTCAACATAGAAATATGTAATATCTTTTTTGAAGTTTCATATTTTTTGTATATAATTTTGTTTTGTTTTCTTCATTAATAATTTTATTTTAACAAATATATATGTATGTATTATGAAAGCTTTAAATATAATAATGTTACACATACTTCATGTGCATATTTTTTGACTGTGTGGAAGATAACTTCATACCTCTCATTAAAATTGGGTTCGTTTTATGCCGATTCAGTTTACTCCCGTTTTTTCAGGAACGGAACTGAGGCGTAAACTGAGGGTTGCCTGTACTTAAATGATGCAATATCAGAATGTGTCCCAATAGTTCGAAGAATAAATATGGTAGGAGTCAAATGGGTGTGTAATCTTATTAAGCAAGAGATTCATAAGAAACGGATGATCTGGAAGGAATACCATGTGCATAAGGGTGATGTCCCACTGAAAATTATAAGCAGCAAACTAGAATAGTCAGAACTGTTGTACTGAAAGCTAAGTCTTAATATGAAAAGAAACTGGCTCTGCAAGCTAAAGAATGCTATCAATATGCTATAAGTAAAAGAAATAACGAATATGAAAGAATAACTGTACTGAATGCAGATGGTGTGAAGGTGACAGATGATGAAGTTGTTCAACTAATGAGTGCCTGTTTTGTTAAAGCTATCAACCTGATGTATGCAACATTGAGTTCATTGCTACCTCTTCACTGAATGAAGAAAGTCAGGTATATGAAGAGGAGGTATTAGAGCTATTGCACAAACTGAATAAGAATTCTGCAGTGCTCCAAAAACAAGTTGGCAATAGCAGGAGAAATAGGATTGCTCATTGCTGTTCCTTCGATTTGTTGATATAACTTGTTTTTAAAGGGAAAAATAACCAGAATGTATTACAAAATCAAATATTTTTTACAATGTCTGAAGGAAATTCTTGTTGCAATAATTCAATGCTGTCATATAAAGGAACATTGCTAAATAATGGAACAACATGTAAACTGATCATAATATCTGAAACATCCAAATGAAGAGCTGAAATTTTATTTTTGAAATCCAAAGTATTTTTTATGTAAGTAGCAGTTCTTCTAGTTGAAGGAAGTGAGTAAATTTGATAAAAATTTAGAAATGTTATAAGTGGTACAACCTATACAATCTACAACTGATCTCATCAGAATACCTGGTTTATGAACTGTGGAAGACCATACAATCTAGGTGGAAGACCGAAGAAGGTTTTAAGTTTTTTCTTTTGATCTTCATCCTATGTAGATACATTATCTATAAGAGAATTAAATCTTTTTAATTGACTCCTGGTGGAATTCAGTGTGAGGGGGGCCTCTAAGTTGAATAGTCACAGAATAATAGATACATTTTTCTCTCATATTCTCTTCTATCTTGAATAACTACAGCCTTCACTTTGTCAACTTTCGTAATAATTAAATTATTATTATTCTTCAGTGATTTCAGTGCTTTAAATTCAGAGTAAGATAGATTAGGACAAGGAGACTTGGCATTTCAAAATGTGTCCTGTTGGATGTTTTTTGGAATAAGGATCAAATACCTCTATGTTATGAAAAAAATCCATCAATGGTACCTTATTTGGAGCATTGCCGAAATTATGTCCTTTTGATAAAACAAAACCTTCTTCAGTCGTCTACCTAGATTGTATGGCTCTTCTGATGAACTATAACAGTTTGCAGTCTTCTTTTTTAGCAGGGATGCTTAAGGGTCAAAGCTGTATATCTGAAAGGCCTCTACATAGCCTTTAACCACCTAATCGGCCATATGGATGAAATACACATCCTTATTGGCTTTGTATCACATATCACATATATTTTAATGTAATATCAATGGTATTACAATTTTAATATGCACTTCGCATCCACGATAAGCTTGACATTTATAGACGTCCTAGCCAGTTGGGTGGTTAAAGGAATGCTGAGAACCGACCAGGGCTTCTGACCTAATGTCTAATCCTCACCTTCTCGCGGTACACACTGTTAGGTATCTACCTGGTTACTGAACGAATGAGGATGGGCTTGCAATTTGGGATTTAGCTGACCAAATTGTATTCTTATTGGCTTAAACCAAAATAAAAAATGATGGTACAACATGACAGAATTTCATGGCTGCTGGGGTGTCGCCTGGTTAAACAAGGCCCCCATTGTTTTCGCCAGGGAAAACAGCAAAAAATCAGCTACTGGAACAAATCCTAAAAACCCATCGCAACTCAACATCACCAGAGATCAAGATCAGTATTATCAACATAAGAAGCCTGAATGGCAAAGAAATGGAGCAAGCTGAGGAATTGGATAAGTACCAGATTGACATAATAGGGGTGATTGAAACCAAAAAGACAAAAACTAGTGAGATCTTTCTGAGCAATAAATACAAAATGTTATATTCAAGCAATGGCAATCAAGGAAATCAAAGGTAGAAGTGGAGGAATTTTTTGAGGATTAGAGAAAGCACACAATGAAAAAGGAAAAGTTGGTCCTTGTGGGGGATCTAAATAGTAGAGTAGGAAATGATTGTCAGACTTACAAAATTATTTTGGGAAAATTTGGAGAAAAGAGCAAAGCTAATAATAATACAAATACCTGTTGGTTTTCTGTTCAGGACATGGACTGGTTATTACTAACACAATGTTCCAACATAAAAATATGCACAAACTCACATGGAGAGAAGAGGCAACGAATAAGAAAAGTCTCATTGACTATGTTATTGTTGATAGTGATGTTTTATCTCTGGTGCAGGACACCAGAGTGTACAGAGGATTTGAAATTGGAAGTGATCACCATTTAGTCTTGAGCAGGATAAAATTGAATTTCATATTGAAAAGAAGAACATGTAAGATAGTTTTAAAGCGAATAAATAGTTGAACAATTCTCAGATGTGAACTGTAGACTAAAATACACCAGAATTATTGAAGAAAAAATGAAAGAGTTTGAGAACAGGAACCAAACCTTGGAGATTCAATGGCAAGCTCTGAAAAAAACATTGATTGATTTCAGCCAGAGAGGCATGTGGTGAAGTTGTCTGCAAGGATGGAAAAATCAGAACTCCATGGTGGACACAGGAAGTTAAAGAGGCAGTGAAGGAAAAGAAGAAAGCATATCAAACGTTTCTGGCAAATAAGTCAGCTTGTGCTCTTAGAGAATACAGGGACAAATGTAAGAACGCTAAACACTGTGTAAAACTATCTAAACAAAAGTCATGGGAAGACTTTGGTAAGACATAGAAAATAAATATCAAGAAGGTGGCAAGATATTCTGAAGGTTGTTGAAGAAGCTCAGAAATGGAGGAAAGAGTGCTGTAAAAGAAATTATAAATGTGATGATAAATGTGAAAGAGATGGTAAATGTGATATGGAAACTGGAGAAAAAGATATCCTTGAAGTATGGAGTAATTACTTCGAAAAATTGCTAAATGAAACTAGCAGTGATGACAGCACAATGTTAAAAAAACACTGACCAGGCATGCAAGTAGAAAAAGCCATGAAAGGAGTAGATGATATTTGACCAGAAATGCTCAAGTATGGAGGTATAAAAGTCTTACAATGGCTGTACTAAATAATTAAGAGGGACGAATTCCAGATGATTGGAGTAGAACTCTCATAATACCCATATATAAAAAGGGGAATAAAACTGAATGTGAGAATTATAGAGGTATTTCTCTACTGAGTGTTTCTGGTAAGATTTATGCCAGTATACTTGAGAATCGGTTGACAAGAATTCTGGAAGAGAAGCTTTGTGAAGAACAAGCTGTTCAGGCCAAATAGAGGCTGTCAGGATCAGATTTTCCCTTTACGACAAATAGTTGAGAAGTCATGGGAATATAACAAAGATCTGTATTTAACCCTCTCATGCATAAGGGCCGCAATGAGGACACATCAAAATGTCCTCAAATGAGGACATCATTTAGCAAAATTAATGAATTCATGGTAATACTGTAAGATTAAATGGTACTGTATCATCATTATAATTTTTTATAAATGAATATAAAAATTCATGCATGAGAGGGTTAAGTTTTGTAGATCTGGAAAAAACATGTGACAAGGTGCCAAGAGATAAGCTATTCAAAACTCTACAGTTGTATGGTGTTGGGGGGGGGGCATTGTATTAAGCAATACTTAGTCTTTATTTGAGTTGTAAGTTAGCAGTTAGAATTGAAGGAAGTACAGGAAGATGGTTTAATATTAAATCTGGTGTCAGACAAGGATGTACATTATCCCCACTGTTATTCATTATCTATATTGATCACATTATGAAGGAAAGTGGTATTAAATCTGATATCAAAATTGGAGATGTTAATCTCAGCTGTTTGCTTTATGCGGATGATGTTATACTTCTAAATAAATCCACTACAAGTCTGCAAGATTCCCTAACTAAATTGAATAACTGTTTGTAATAGATATGGTATGAAGGTTAGCAATAAGAAGACAATGAAAATAGGCAGAAGCATTGAAAATATCAACTGTTTTAAATGGAGAACCTATAGAAGAAGTAAAACAGTTCAGCTACTTAGGCACGATTTTTTAGTGAAGATGGTAAATTAAATATGGAAATAGACAACAGAATCAATAAAGCTGATATGGTAGGAAGTCATCTGAATAAATTTATATGGAATAAGAGAGAAATTAGTCAAAACACTAAATTAGCTGTATACAAGAGAGTGTTCAAATCGGTGCTTTTTTTCTGGCAGTACGCAGTACCCACACCTTTTTTCTTAAGTTTTTATAATTTGCGATTTATTGACTGCAAAATGTATTATAAATATTCTAGTAGATGGTACTGTGTTCACAAATTGAATTTTCAGTTTTGAGTACTCATAGGTTGGTACCCTGCTTTCCTGTTTCATAGGTTGGTATGCAGCCGGAAACAGGAAGTTGTGTTCACTTCCGATTGCTTCCAATATCTGTTTATCAGTCTATATTCACTCTGCAACAGGCAGGTGTTCACGTGAGTTTTGAATTAATCTAAGTTAAATCAGTGCAATCATTGTTCAAAATGAATAAAATAAGTAGTTAGTTTATGCCAGTGAGTAAAAAAAGGAAGGCTGAAGAAGCAGAAATTGTTGAATCTACTTGTGATCCTGTAAAACAGAAAACTAGTACTGAAAATACACTTGGTGAAGAGGATCACAAAACCAAGACCTAAAATCCACATGGTCAAAAGGAGCAGATTCTGATAATGATTGGCCTGAATTTTGAACACTTTTGCAGAAAAATGACTCTGCGAGAGAAACGAGTGGCTGTATGTCAAGAATATAATGTTGAGCTGTAAAGTGTGTCGTGATGTCGGAAGTCTTGCTGTCGCTAAACACATGGGAACAAAAATTTCAGTGGAATGGGCAAATGGTAAAATCAGTCATTTTGGAGAATCTTGCAAACGACAGTTAATGTCATTAAGAAAAATGCTTTATGATCATAAGGAGAGTGCAATGCACAAAGCATGCCAAAAAATAAAATCTGAAGCCAAATACAAAACATTAGAGAAAGTTTTTCTCGATACTTTGTCTCATAATAAAGACATAACAGGAAAAGTGTTTTGAACCGCTTACAAAGTTGTGAGGAGAAATCAATCATTTAACAACTTTGAAAATGAAATATATTTACAGGAACTTAATGGCCTAGACATGGGATATATTCGTCATTCTGCAGATGCTTGCATTAACATTGTGAGCCATATCGCAAATGAAATGAGAAAAACATTCGACAATATAATGAACTCCAAGAACAAAATATCATTACTTATTGATGAATCGACAACTGTGAGTAACACAACAACATTGATTGTTATTGTTAGTGTAGTTCTTCCTGAACTTTCGGTTCCTGTGAGTCTTTTCCTAGATTTGATCGAATTATCAGATGTAACTGCTAGAGGAATTCTAAACTCTTTAATTAGTCATATTGAGTGTTTAGGATTATCTGAAGATTACTTAAAGGAGTATTTATTGTCTGTAACTTGTGATGGTGCAGCAGTGTTGTTTGGTGTGCATAATGGTGTAAGGAGGCTAATGCAAGAGAAGTTTCCTGGTGTTATTTTCTGGCATTGTGCTAGCCATTGCCTTCAAATGTCTCTTAGTGACATAGTGAACAACGTGGCAAGAGTGAATCACTTTAAGAGTTTCATGGACAAGCTTTAATTATTCCTAGCATTTATTTATTCCTAGCATTCCTCTACAATATGTTAAATTGTAGAGGAATGCTAGGGAATTACAGGAAGGTGCAGTGACTCAAGAACTTCAACTTCTTAAAATTGGCAGAATTTTAAGCACTCGCTGGGTTGCATCTAGCTTTCGCACTGTTTCTGCAGTGTGGCAAGACTTTGAACCCTCGTCCATCACTTTCTGGAGGCAAAAGAAAACAGCAGTTCAAAGGGATTGAACTCCACAAAAATGAAAGACACAGCCCAGCAATAAGTTCATCTGCTTTCTATAAAAGTCTGAAAGAAGCTGTTGGAAAGCATCTGCTTGAAGTAGATGATACTGATTTGCCTGAATGTGCTAAGATTTTAGATTCCAAGTATTGGCCAGAAAATCCTGGGAAGCATCTGACATTTGGTGAAGCTGAAATTAAAAAGCATGCAAATTTTGCTTAAATGAAAGAGAAGCAGTTCGTGGTTTCTGTGAATATCTTCAAGAAAATAAAGTCCCAGACATACTGCTTCCTCTAAAGCACACTTTGGGCACAATTGCAATATCTTCCAGTGAATATGAAAGGGATTTCTCTCAGATGAATCTTATAGTAACTTCATGTAGGTCACCTCTGCTTGTACGGACAACTTCTGCACTGATGTTCATCAGGATAGTAGGACCTTCTCTCATTCATTTCAACCCTAGCAAATATGTGGACACATGGCTGCAGAATAAAGACAAGGTCGTTATTCTGCAGTTGATACCAAAAGCAAGAAGCAATCTAGAGACGACAAGGGTATATAATAGGATATGTTAAAAGTGTGGAAGTTGCTGTAATAACATCTTCATGGTGAGTACCAGAACCTTTTTTTCCAGAAAAAAAAAAAAAAACTAGTTCAAACCAATTTTAACTTATGGATCTGAGCGCTGGGTCAGAAGTAAAACACTTGACCAAAGACTAGAGACCCCAGATATGAGAGTCCTGAGAAAGATTAGGGGCATGAACAAATAGCCTGAATGGCAATATCGTATTAAAAATGAGACTATTAGGAAAGAACTTGACATTGTCAGCATCCAGGAGTGTGTTAGCAGAGCTAATCTCAGGTGGTATGATCACTTAAACAGATTGGGAGAGGAAAGATTAGCAAAACAAGTGCTCCTGCCAGGTTGGCAGGAAAAAGACCCAGAGGAAGATCAAGATATAGGTGGATTGATACAGTAAGAAGTGCCTTTGAAGATAGAAATATAAGATCCGACAATGTTGGAATCTTGACAGGTAACAGATTGATTTGGAGGAAAATTGTAGATAGGAAGTTAGTGATGATGTAAATTTTTCATATAGTACTATCATATCCTGTACACCCCTTGTGGGTAAATGTCAAGAATTTGATGATGATGCTTTTTTAGGTTCTGATATTTGCTGAAAAGAAGCAAGATGTAGATGCTATTCATGAATATCTCCTCCTGAAAGGAATAGAAGCAGTTGCCATTCATGGTGGAAAAGGTAGATTAATTTTGTATGTATTTAAAATAGTATGCAATTAAATTCTAGTGTAACACTTAAAGTCATCTAACTAGACAGTACAGCTCAAAATCGTCTCTTGGAAACTACTGCCACCATGAAATCTAATCCCTAATACTGTATATTGTTGTCCCCTTCTATAGCTGCTGTATCATATACTGTAATGCTTTTGTTATTTATATGCAACAAATAACACTCTATTATCATCCGGAGGTTTCTTTGGTTAAGAAGTTCAATCGAATTATTTCGGTTTTGTGACCACATTTTTATTAAAAAAGACTGCTTTTTAAAACTAAACAAGTACTAAAAATACAAACCTGACAAGTTTCGTTAGTCTGATGACTAACGAAACGAAACTTGTCGATTGAACACTATTATGTCCAAGGTATTCCAGAATCTTTGCTGTTTCTTTTTTCTTTTATTTTATATTGTATCCTGGCCCATCCGGAAAGAAAACACATTTTGTAGTGTGATGATGCTTGTTGATTGGAAAGTCCGTAACTTGTTTCTGTGTAAGAACTTTTTTTTTGTCGAAGGTGAAGTAGCTAATCTCATGTATGAGGTGGTAGTGGGTTTTTTTTCCTTGCAGAAACATGTGTTTTTACCAACTGGCCAGAGAGCACATGTATTGTGATAGAGCAGACCACATAAATAGGATTAACCATCTTATCATTGCTAAAATTAGATTTGTAATATGTTAGTCAGTTTCCTGTAGTAGGTTATCAGACCTAATATAGGTAGTTCCCGCTTTTATGAATTAATTGGTTCCTGGCAACTGTTCGTAAAGTGGGAGTTTATTTGCCTTAGAAATGATGCTATAAGTGAGAGTTAGATTCATAAGAAAGAATATATAACGTACTAAATGATAAGAAAAGACTTTAGTGGCTAAAGATTTACATATTAAAAAAATAAATAAGAAAAATTTTTAATTAAAAAAAGATTCTTTGAAAAAAAAATTAGATCATTTCTATGCCATCAAGGTATAGGAGATATATTAGGAAACTTCGGTGCATCTTTTTTTTTTTCAAAGAAGACTTCGAGTGTCATCTGCTTCATTGACTTTCATTCTTTTCATTTGAAATAGCTTGATAACAAGCAGAAGCATTATTTATTTCATGGAAAAATTTATAAAATCGTTCAATGTCTGAATCTTGTGATTCAAAAATTGCTTGAGCTTTTCGAGAAGTTAAAATGCTTCTTCTAGGCCTTTTAAAGTGAAAAACTGAGTTGGAGCTTCATATTTGTTATCTTCTTTGTCTTTTTTCTTCTTTGTTTCTTTCTTGTGCCTCTAATTCAAGAAGATCATTGGGTGAGAGTTCCATAGTGTGAGATTGAAGCAGCTCATTGAGTTTCAAAATTCATAATCTTTGATAGATCTTCAAAGCCTTGAAAATTACATTAAACTGAAGTCAAAGTTTATGCCATACCCCTTTAATGGTTTTTTCATGAACTTTATGCCAGGCTCTCTGTATTACCTGAATTGTGTCTAAAATGTTAAATCTCTTCCAAAACTCTTTGATAGAAAAGTTTGCATCTTTATGAGTTGCTTCTATTATCATTTCAAAATATTGTGATAATGTGCTTTAAATATCGCAATCACTCCTTGATCTATTGGTTATAAAAGAGAGGTTGTATTCGGAGGTAAAAAGACTATTTTTACATTAGGGCAAATGTAAGCTACTGATGAGGGATGGCAGGGTGCATTGTCAATTATCAGAAGCACTTTAAATTGAATTTTTTTTTTCTCACAATAAAGGTTCACTTCAGGAACAAAGTAATGCATAAGCCAATCTTTGAATAGGGAACCTGTGAGCCAAGCCTTCTTATTTGCCTTCCATATTACTGGGAGAATATCTTTATTAATTCCTTTTAAGTTTCTTGGATTTTCTGATCGATGCACAAATAAGGGTTTTAATTTGCAATTGCCAGCAGTATTTTCTCCTAATAGTAGAGTGATGCAATCTTTTGGTACTTTAAAACCTGGCATCGAGGATTCTTCTTTTGCAATGTAAGTTCTCGCAGGCATCTGTTTCCAAAAAAAGGTCCGTCTCGTCGATGTTAAAATCTGTGTTGGCAAGTAATTTCCTTCGTTAATTATTTCTTATAATTTTTCTATATTTTGAATTTGCAGTCTCACTATTGGCACTTGCAGCTTCACCTTGTACTTTAATGTTATGCCAACCAGTTCACTTTTTATAGCAGTCAAGCCACCCACTACTTGCAGCAAAAGTCTTTTTGCAGTCATCCCCCTTTTTGGTCTTTCAGCATTTTAAAAATAGTTAATGCTTTAGTGCAAATCATGTTTTATTGTTGAGTTTGGTCATTTATCCAAGCAGTTAACAGTTTTTCCATATGAAGAATTATAGTGCCTGTTTCTTTATTACGCAACCATGTAGACTATATTGATTGCACATTTTTTGCTTCTTTCGAATATTTTTCTTTATCCTTTAAAATGATGCAAACTGTAGGAGTGGCAAGAGGAATTTCTCAGAAAGAGCTTTAACATTTTTGATGGCAGGTAATAATTTCGTATTTTTTTTCTCTGACATAATTGTGTTTCTTTTGCTCATTTCCTGGTTTTGCATTGTTGCTTCTTTTTGACATTGTTGGAAAAGTGAAAGGGTTATAGTTAAAAAGAGAACAAAATAAAAAATCAGGTGTAATTGAAGAAAACTATGAATAACACACTCACGTCGCCAAGACTCGTTCTAACTGATCAATATGTTATCGCATCCTTCACCGTGCATAATTTAGAATAAAAATTTATGAAGCGAGAATTTGTAAAGTGAGAACTACCTGTAGTTGGTTGATTGACTCATTACAACATGTTCATATAGACCATAGGGTTAGTTTGCCATAATGAATTTTCTTTAGAATAGCATTGTTAACAGATGACTTGGGTCAGGACTTTTTTTTGGCAACTTATTATAGTGAGAGTTATAACAGTTATGTGCATATTAGTTAAAGTAATTAATATGCAAGTTTAATGGCTTATCACAGCAGGTAAAAGAAGAATATAACTCTTTTCTTTTAGAGTTACACGGTGATCAGCATTCATTTTAAAAATTTATGGAATTTACAACCGTGTTAAAAAAAACTTTTTTATTATCCCGACGTTTCGATCTTCACATCAAGATCATACATCAATATACAAGACAAGCTGAGTTACATTATTAACTGTAAGCTAAAGAAACAATGATTTGATCACGTTATTCTACTGGCATGACCTCTAGTGAAAATAAAAAAAAATTACATCAAGCTAAATTCTATTTACGATGACAGGAATAAAAATTCTTTCAGATGGTTTTCTTTCAGAAACAATGATGTCATATTTTTAGTGTTACAATTCTTATTTTTGCTTTTAATATACTGGATTTTAAAAAACAAAACAGAGAAACTACTTAAGTCAATTACCACTTGGCCTGAAGATATGGTCAAAAAACTATTTCCTCCAGAGCTGTCGAATAAAACTGCTGCTGTACTCATTTTCGCCTTTTTTGGTGTTAAGGATTACACCATCCATATCCCAAAGGACAGTGGCAAGAACCTTCCCTGCTGACTTTTGGTTGCGGAACGTCTTTGGCCGTGGAGAACCTTTGTGTCTCTACTCCATCAACTGTTGTTTGGTCTCTGGGTCATAGTGATGAAGCCATGTTTCAATAGTCACAATAAGAGCCAAAAAATTTGCACCTGATTTCTCAAAATGACCCAAAATCCCTTGCGATGACAGCGCACATTCTCTCTTTTGGGTTGGCATTCAAACATTTGGGGATCCACTTCACTGAGAACTTTTGCACATTCAGATGTTGGTGGATACTGATCCCCAACTCATTCCCTGGATATCCCCAGAGTCTTGCAATGTTTGTTGCTGGTATTCATCTATCATCATGGATCATGGCATGCACTGCATTGCTGTTTTCAGGTGTGATGAATGCTGTGGAAGGTCTTCCTGATCTGGAAGCATTTTTTTTCTCAGGATGGTCAGTTTTAAACTTGGCTACCTACTAGCAACTGTTGCATATGCTAGGACACAGTCCTCTATAGTCTCACACAAAGTTTGGGGAATCTCGGTTGTGGACTTTTCTTGCAGCACGAAAAACTTGATGATAGCCCGCACCTCTGGGTCTTCGAATTTCTTCAAAACCTTCGACATGTCTTCTTATATATCTTAAAAGAAAATGAACAAATTATTACAATTTGATGAAACATGGGAGGTTAAAGAGTTTTAAGATATGTTCTTTCTTGTGGTTATATCAGTTGCTGTAATATCATTTTTGTTCTAGGTATTTATCAGAGCTTTTCAGCACTTCCCCCTCATAACTCTAGTATTGTTATATAATAACATTAATGACTTGTAAGATTCATATAGCTGCACTTTTGTGAATCATTTATCACATGCCTAACCTTTGTCTTATATAAAATGCTAGGATGCATTTTATATAGGGAAAACATGTTTGGAGTTTTATTAGAAATGTTAAGACAAAGTACAGTAGCTCCCCCTCCCTTATCTACAGGGAATACGTTCCAAGAAACCCCCCCCCCCCCCCACACACACACACAGATACTTGAAACTGCAGATAGTACGGAACCCTATATATCCATATTTTCCTATATACATACCTATAATAAAGTTTAATTTATAAATTAGGCACAATAAGAAATTAACAACAATAACTACTTAGAACAATTATAACAAAATACTGCACTAAAAGTTATGTGAATGGAATCTTGGCAACTTCAGCATACTTTTTTTTTATTAATCTAACAGATTAATAAAACGAAGTCAAGAACGTTCACCTTTTCACTTAAAAGGAAGCACTTTACAGCTTCTTTTGGCATATCCGAATTGCCAGCATCACTATTCTTGTGCTTTGGAGTCATTATTAAATAAGACAAGGGTTACTTGAACACAAGCATTGTGATACCATGACAGCTGCTCTGACAACTGAGATGACTACTAAATGACTAACGAGCAGGTAGTGTACATGGTATACCGTGGATATGCTGAACAAAGGGATGATCACGTCTCAGGCAGGATGAGGCAATTTAAAACTTATAAATTGTTTAATTTCTGGAATTTTTCATTTAATATTTTTGGACTGTGGTTGACCATGGATAACTGAAACTGCAGATAAGGGAGACTAAGGTATTTTGATTTAAACATCTGGAACTGACAAACTGTAAAGAACTTTGTTAGTCTCCAAAACTTAAGGAATATGTTCTTTTGTTTCTAATAATATTTACATTGCCACAAAGTAGATACAACCAATTTGTTTTTATAATATGCAACAGCTTAACTTTTTTTGTTTAAATTGTAGATCAAGATGAACGTTCTCGAGCTGTAGAGGCCTTCCGTAAAGGAGAAAAAGATGTTTTAGTAGCTACAGATGTAGCATCAAAAGGTTTAGATTTTGATAATATTCAGCATGTTATAAATTATGATATGCCTGAGGACATTGAAAATTATGGTAAGTTACTTCTTTTTCATGTGCAGTTAAAGGTATTCATACCTTTTTCAACTTCTTTGTCCATGGTAATAAAAATGTTGTTAAAAACAATTTATTTTTATTTTTTGAAATTTCAAAATAGCATAACTTTGAATACAAATGCTTTGAGATGTTTATTTATTTGTTCATCAAAATATACAACAATCTAGAATAAAACTGCATTTAAGCTTCTGTTGTACTTTTTCATAATTTCAACCTGGTTGGCCAAGTGGTTAGCATTAGCATACCTGCTCTTCATCCAGCAGGTTCAAATTCCACTGTGGGCATGGATATTTGTGAGTGTCTTAGGTGGTAGATGAATTTCATTGCATGGTGTGAGACCACTAACTTGCTTAATGGAGCCCTGAAGTGGCTTAAAAAAAAGTTCTGTGTTTGGTTTATAGAGTAGGGTTTCCAAATTATGTGAAAAAAATAAATATAAAAAAATTAAAAAAAAAAACATCTCTTTTTATAGGTATTTTTTCTGGGAAAACTCCCATGTTACTCCTCTTAAAAACTTTTTTTCTTTTTAACGGCTATTTTGCCTGCTTCTGTTTAAGAGTACTAAAACTTATCCTGCCTACAGTATTAACATATTATAGGTCTACAACCTTTTGTCGATGGAAGTTACATAAAAATCAAATTAATAATTAAATTTGATTTTAATAAGGTACCTGAGGTAAATAAGACCCTTTAAAAAAAAATTCACATTTACGGTAAGTTGTGCCGTTTGGTTTCTTACACACACACAGAGGACGCAATGCAATGGGAAATCAGTGCCGCCATATTGTCTAGTGACTGTATTGTGTCAGTTTGACCTAGACCTTTGTGGTAGGTGGTTGTGTCTTCCTGTTTAATAATATTACGCCTCAATAATTCATAAGTTGTAATTAAAAATATTTTTTTATATTTAAATTGTTCTTTCAACATTCAGTTTTATGATAAAATATGTTTTAGTTGATTTGAATTCATATTTTACGTGAAAATAGATGTGATCAAATCTAGTTCGTGGATGTTAATAAGGCCCAGTAAATTTGTTGATGGGCCTTTTGAATGATTTTATTTTTTGGTGATTGCTCATAATAGTTACATATTTTATTGCTAAAGGCCTCTGAAAATGTCAGAAGTTAAGAAGAAACGGGGTCTTTGGACTGATGAAAGACTAGAAGCAGCTATGAAAGCTGTGCAAAGAGGACAACTATCACAACGTGCAGCATCAGAACGCTATGGAGTACCTAGAAGAACATTGAGGAATCATTTAAAGGTAGAGAAAACAACAAAAAGATTAGGAAGAAGTACTGTGTTAACAAAAGAAGAACTTGGTAGAAAGAATAGTAAAGTGTTTCATTTGGTGTCCCTTTAACTCCAAAAGCTATACTCAGGCAAACTTTTATATTTTGTGAACAAAATGAAATTAGGAATAACTTCAATAAAGAAAGTGGCCTCGCAGGAAAAGATTGGTTAAAGTTATTTTTAAAGAGAAACCCAATAATTTCTAAATGTAAGGCTCAATTTTTAAATCCTGCTCGAGCTGTAAGAACATGTCGTAATCCTCCATCTTGTGATTCAGATAACTCCGATGATGAGATTCCATTGGCAAATTTAAAAACAAAGAACTCTTTAAAGTCATCGTTTCAGGAGTTAATGCCAATAGCAAGCTAAGGAGCTCATATCAATCCTGGATAAAAACAGAAAGGAAAGATGGATCTCGACCATCAATGAACTCAACTTCGTCACATCTAGTCAGAGAAGCTGGTCACTTCTGAGAAAATTAGGTGGAGCAGAGCCAACGACACACAAAACAACAGCGATTACTCCTGATCAAATGGCTAACCATTTATTGAAAACCTCCAAGATTCATCCCAGCTCTACGAGGAAAATTGCTGTACAAGCTTCCACCAAACAAATCCTGAAGACAGAACCCGAACTTCCTGAACTCGTACACCCAGTATCTCGGGAAGAGGTACAAATAGCCTTAAAACTTACCAAGAATGACAAAGCTGCAGGAGTAGATGGTATACTCCCTGAGTTCCTAAAACATCTTGGTCAACATGGCCAAACATGGCTGGCTGCCCTTTTCTTAGAAATCATCATGACTGGTAAACTACCAAAGCTGTGGCAGGAAGCTAAAATAATTGCTGTGCCCAAACCAGGGAAAGATCCAAATGATGTGAAAAACCTACAACCTATCTCCTTGCTTTGCATCACCTTTAAACTCTTTGAAAGAATTCTTAAAAGAATTTAACCACTCATCAAAAGAGCACTCCCAACTGAACAAGCTCTTCAGGCCAGGAAGAAGTTGCTGTGACCAGGTCCTGGCCCTGACAACTCAAATTGAAGCAGGCTTCCAGAAGAAACTTAAATCTGGAGCCACTTTCATTGACCTAACATCTGCTTATGACACTGTCTGGATCAGGGGCCTCCTCCTAAAACTAGGAAATATTATCAAGTGTAAAAAAACTTTCCAACTTTTTGATTCTGTTCTCTCCAACAGAAAGATCTGGGTCCATATTGGTGGAAAAAAGAGCAGCCCAGATTCCTTCACAACGGTCTTCCTCAGGGCTCTGTGTTATCCCCTATACTTTTTAACATCTACGTGTATGATCTACCTCATACCAGCTCAAGCAAGTATATGTATGCCGATGACCTAGCAATCTTACATCAATCCACCTCCTTTACCAACCTAGACTTGACCTTGAATACAGACCTGAACACCGTGGAAGAGTACTTCAAGCAGTGGTACTTGAAGCCAAATCCAACGAAAAGTGTCCTCAGTATTTCACCTGTACAATGCAGAGGCGAATCGACAACTCAACCTTTCTTTCTGTGGAAAAATGGTAGAACACGAGCCTCACCCAAAATATCTTGGGGTGAGCCTAGACAGAAGCCTAACCTATAAAAGGCACATCATCAACCTCTTCAATAAAATTAAAACCAGAAATAATAATATTTCAAGGCTTGCTGGAACAACCTGGGGTTGTGGTGCAGAAGTCCTAAGGTCGTCTGCACTAGCATTCTCTGCAGCAGAATATTGTGCCCCTGTCTGGAAAAGAAGTACACACACACACACTAACATTATAGACACCCAGCTAAATTCTACTATGTGCACAATTAGTGGGACAGTGAGAAGCACCCCTTTCTCCTGGCTGCCTGTTCTATCTAACATTGCTCCACCACACACATACAGAGAAGACAAACCTCGATTAAGGAATTTAATAAAGCAATGAGCAACCCTCTCCTGCCCCTACATCAGACTCTCATAAACCCACCTAGTCTTTGCCTCAAATCTAGAAAGCCTCTCTGGTTCATGGATGAACTCTCTTCAGCTGCGCTGCCATCAATATCTGACATATGGAGAGAATACTGGTCCAACAATCTACCAACAAACGGCTTCCTGGTAGAAGATCCCTGTGCTCTGCAGCCTGGTTTTGATCTTCCTAGGAAGATTTGGTCATCAATAAACAGGATCAGAACTAGTCAGGGCAGATGTGGCTACCTTCTACATAAATGAGGGCTGTCAGATCACCCTTATTGTGATTGTTCTCCCGTGGCTCAGACAATTACTCATATTGTGTACGACTGCCCAAGGCACCAATTTCACGGTGGTGGCAGTGGTTATGGAGGAAACAGAAGATCACAGTCCCGTCTCACCATGAAGACATTATTCTCATAGTCCTCGTCATGGTATCAACAGAACTCCTCCTCATGTTAGAAGATGATGTAATGTGAAATGGGCCTCCTCTAATGGATCAAGTTTTCTCACACAAGACACAACTGCTCTCTAATTAAACCTAGGATACAGCTACATTGTGTTGTGGTGAACTACATTGTGTGTAGTGAAGTGTTGTAAGAACATGCAGCATTGTCATACTTGTTACAGGAGAATGATAATTGTCCCTGGCTTGATTATGACAAGCTACTTTTACTTTATTTATAAAAAAAAAAGGAAAGACTTAGAAAGCCTTTTATGTAATGAACTTTTATATGTTAAGATTTTCATCATTTGTTGCTGGAAATTGTAATTGTACTTTTCACTTACCAGTTTCATGTAACCATAAGCATAAATAAATAAATTAATTAAAAATAATTGTTATATTATTTTTTAAATATTTAATTTTGTTCAAGGGCTTTATTAAATTACTATGGTTTAATAAGGCCCACATAAGGTGTTTTTTAAAGACTTGGTTTCATATAAATTCTTGCAGTAATTTATATGAAATATAAATTACTGCAAGAATTCTTAAATATAAAAAATATAAAATAAAAAAACACAAATAAGAATTCTTGCAGTAATTTATATGAAATATAAATTACTGCAAGAATTCTTATTTGTGTTTTTTTAATTAGTGCTAATGCAAACTTTAATATGAATACTGTTGTTTCAATTAATCTAAACAATTGTCTAACTTATTCAAATTTTAAATAAGGTGGACCTTATTTTCCTCAGGTACTTTATAAGTTTTTCTCTGTTTCAATATAGTACATCGCATTGGGAGAACTGGAAGATCAGGCAAAAAAGGCATTGCAACTACCTTCATTAACAAGGCCTGTGGTAAGTAATATTGCATTCTCTAACACAAAATATTTCTGTTCTTTGTGGTTTGAACCAAGTTAGACCATTAGATAACAACTGAAGCAGTTAATACTTTCTCACCAATTAACATTGCCAGTCTAGTTTTTTTTAATGGAGAGCCCATCCATGAGAGGTTGGTCGACTTATACTATGTTAGTACTGTGAATGGGCAATAATGAACTTATTGACATTTTGTTTGAAAAGCTGTAGGTTGTATTCTTTGGGAAATACATGTGATGGAAGACTGTTCCAGAGGGCAGCAGTGGAAGGCATAAACGAAGAAGAAGAAGAGGAGAAATTTGTTCTGTGGGTTTGGAGTTGAACTGTGAGGGTGCTAGTTAGCTGCTGCATGCTGTTAAAAAGTGGTTTCTCTATATTTATTTTTATCTTTATACTCATTTGTTTTATTACTAACTTATTCATTTGTACTTATCTTCTTACTTACTCAAACCTTACTCATCTAAAATCCCACCTGCTGCGCCATTGTTAAAATCTTCTCTTTTACTTTCGTTATTGATATATAATATACTAATATACTTCCTTAAGAATGCCTTACTTTGCTCCACCTAAGAATGCTTCCTTTTCGGACACTGGCAAATTTATTTTTTATTGCTACGCCAGCCAGAGTCCTATAATATTAGCTTATTCAAAATTCAGGGAATATTCCTAGGTTAATTGGCATTCATTCTAATAGATACTGGTTCTAATTTCAGTCATGGCCAATAATCTATTTTACTCTAACACTCTCATTAAATTCCTTCCCGCTATGGTTCTAAATTTTTGCAAGTGGTAATTTGAATTCTTGAATCAAGCACAAATCAGGCATATACAACAAAACATGTTTATTGGAACAAATGACACTTTACAGCTATAATTGGAATATGATACTAAGCTTTTCAAAATCTCTTGCTAAATTAGTTACTCAATACTAATTTAACAGAACACTCATAGATTAACTTGGTAATCTCACACAAACTATAAAACATTAAATCTAGTTAATTATGTTACTCAAAAACCAAACTCTTATTTCATGCTACATTAAAATACATCTCACAACCCGTTACTATTCTGATAAAATTCATCTACAAAATTTCAAATTCACATATAATCTCAGTCACATGCAGCTAAAATTTCATTCCTGAAATTCCTTTGTTCAGCAAAATTACTCTGTCTCAAAATACAAATCCTTATTATAGTCCACTATGAATTGTCCACTTAATATGATCTAACACTAAATTCTGTCTCATTCAAACATACAGTAAAGGTCTTAACGTTACCCAATCTTTTTCTTCCGAAGGTCTGTTAACGGCCACGTGTAGTTTGGGTCCTCCTTCGATCGATTGCTTCTGCAATAGGCTTACGACTACGCCATCCGTTTTACATTCTTCCCGGATTCGAACTTCTCACTGCCTCGATACAGTGCATTCTCTGCTCCTACTTGAGTGGGACATCCCTCTCGCTCGTCCCTACTCCATCTGCTAGTCAGGAATCCTCAAAGTGAAGTCAGGAACAACCAGAAAAAAGCCCCACATTATCGCATGCATTCGCTTATATTTCGTCCCTTCTTTCCCATACGACTCTTTGTCATCATGCCCCTAAGGTTATCCTCCAAGTCCTAGCTGCCGTTAGGTGCTGTATTCCAGGAATTCCGTTTGCATCATATTTCTCGTACGTTGTAGCTGGCGGCATTACGGCCGATACGTGCGATATGTAACTCGACCTTTGCACTCGTACTCTTAACTTCTTTGGCACCTTATTAAGTTTAAGACAGCTTAATGGGACAAGATTATACTACAATTTCCTTATTAAAATTCATTAATCCTATAATCCTTCAGTTTAACTTTCAACTACAAGATTTTTCTAGTGCGATTTACATGTTATTACATAAAATTCCCTTACAACAAAATTCAAAACTGTGTGCTGCCAACCAGGTATTATCTGAGTTAGCCAAATTCTTATGTTAGATTCTGAATGAATAATTTCTCAAAAATCATCCATTCAGGATCTAACAATGCATATGGGCAGATTTGCAAGAGGGTGGGGAATTATTGATGTCAGTTTATAGAAGATGCAGGTGGAGTGTATTAGTTGTTCAGGTAGATAGTATCTCTTCTCTCCAATCAACAGATTATCATTGTGAATCCCACTGTGGCATAACTGCTTGTGAAGGCCTTTTTAGGTAGCAATTTTCGTTGCTCAGTTTGAGACATCATCCTGCTTGCTGGAAAAGTACCATATTTGGTCTATAGAGAGATTTCTGGATTATCTAATTCTTAGCTGGCCCACTAATGTGTGATTGGTTTACAACCTTTCATGGATAGAATTTAAAAAAAACAATCATTGTATTACACTGTATTGTCTTGTTTGCTAAAAAGTGGTCTTCCAGAGTCATAATAGCAAATATTATGATGAGATAAAAGACCATAGATGTTAAACTATCTGACTGGAGAGGAAAGAGAGTGTATGGAATAGAAGAGTGTTTATATTATTCCCAAAGAATGCAATTAGTGCATATCATGCTATACAAATTAACATTTCCATAAATGCATGAAATGACATGCTTTAAAGAATTATGTTTCAAAAATGTCAGACATTAAATACTACAGGTACATCACTCATTTTCTGGTACTTCCTTTAATCCAAACAAAATTACAAGAGTGCACTTGAAATTCCATTGAATATCTGAACTAGTTCACTGGTTCTCCACAGATAGTGTTGTATGTAATGCTCACTTGCTTAATTATTTACATTTGTAGTTGGTGGTGATGATTTTGAGTGATTCTTAGTTTATTTTGCTTTTAACCCTAAGCTAGGGCTTCTAAGCAAGACCAGCTGTGATGGTGGTGTCAAGTGTAAGTACAAGTCCATATTAATACAGGAAAGAAGTTTCTTTCTTTCTTGTATCAATATGGACAAAACTAGTGTTTCGTTGCAGAAATTATATTGGTTCATCAATTGTTTATAATATAAAGAAGCAAAGGGGCAAAATACTTAAATTCTTAGAATCAGAATTCCAAGAAGCAAGTGAATGTTAGAAACACTATAATAAATGGTAAGAGTACTGAGCATGATCAAGTGAAGATGAAATAGTTTTAACAGTGTAAGAGTGATGAAGTAGACTTGTTGGATAGTTAATGGAACAGATTAAATTATTCCATAAAGAGCTTAAATTAGAACAAACATGAGTGTGACTATAGTGAATGTTGGATTCAAAAGTTTAAGAGGTGCCATAGAATTGCCATTCATAAAGTGTGTATGCACATGCTGAAAAAGCAGTTCCCAAACCATGAAGCTACAGAATATATGGATGAATTTGCTAATCTTGTGGCTGATGAGCTTCTCTGTCCTGGGTAGGTGTATAATAGTGATGAAACTTCATTATACTAATGCATGCTGCAAAGTACATTAATAGCAGAGGATGAAGGTCCCAGACAATATAAGGATAGAGTTACTGTCCTAAGGTGCTCAAATGTAATATGCATTTGAGCACCCAGGACAGTAACTCAGGTGATATGAAAAACCAAATGCTCAAGAGCCTTGAAAGGCATTAAAATTGAGTCTGTAATACATGTACAAATTAAAATGCCTGAGTTACCACTGAGATAATGTTAGAATAGTTTAAAGTTTTTTGTTCTTGAAGCCCAAGCACATCATAAATTTGTAGGTCTACCAGAAGGTTGCAAAATTCTTCTCATTCTAGACAACTGTTCAGCTCACCTCAGAACTGAATTCTTGTGTAAGGGAAAAAAAAAATTATACAGTCTCAAGACCAAGGAATATTTCACTCTGTGAATATTGCTCACTTTTCACAAAATATTTGTTCGATGCATAAATGTAGAAAGTCTGTAGAAACATTTATTAAAGAAATTAACATGAAAGAAATGCTTTGGGAATTGCTAGTACCTAGGAGAAGTATGAGTCTCAACACTAAGGAACTTATGGCTTAAATCGAGTCCTGCCATGGAATGTTGGCAGTGGTTTTATAGGATTTAATATATCAAAAGAGAAAGTTGTTCATTAGTTACTTGAGTATGCAAAAAGTGCTATGAGACCTACTGCCAAGGGTATATGTAGTAGGTAGACTTAATGAAGAAAATTAGGTCAAGTGCCAGTGAATATTGATGAAAACTGTAGATATTGTTTGAATCCTGGTAAAAACAGTGATAGTCATAAAGATGACAGTGATGAAAACGAAATGGATGTAGATGAAAACTTAATATTGAGAATGGAGTTGATGGGCAAATTAATCAGAGTTAGAGCAAGTACATAGCCCTCTGTTTTAATAGCTCAGTCGGTACAGATGAAGCCCTTTGGTTGGAAAGACCTAGATTCAATTCCCGTCCATGATGCGAGGAACCTCTGTATGGTCTCTTATGACTAAAGGTGAGTCAGCCAGTCTCATATGGAAGTAGGGGGTTTTTTCACCCATAAACTCGGGTTCATTCCCCAGAACAGGCAAACCAGCCCCATGAGCACACATGGATTTACAGCTCTGAATACTTACGACAATATGTGGAAGAGATAGGGTCCTCACCACATGTCCCATAGTTAACCATGAGTTACATCATGGTAGCCAACCTCCTAGATAGGAGATGACACATAATAGAATAGGAGAGCAAGCACCTTATGAAAATTACACAGGGAAAGATTAGAACAAGGCAACTTCACTTCGAGATATTCTGCCCCCCACAACATATCAAAAATCTGTGATGAATTAGCTAAGAAAGAGACAGTAATCCTGGCAGCCATCAGCTTCCAGACTTCCGTTAGCTCTACAATCCCAGTAAAATTCTAAATTTTCCACTTTGGGAGTGGTACTATTGTAATATTCCTTGTAAGTGCAGCAATTAATAAATCTGTTTTCATTTATACTATACTGTACTGTACTGGTAAATCTATAGCATTTCTAGCTGTACTAATGTATTTCATTAAATCACTTAATCCACATTTAATATTTAAGTTTCTAGTTGGCTCATTGTGCTTTAAAGACATGGGAGAGGTATAATTAGTGAGTTACAGGTGTACTAATGAATTAATATTATTTGACTTCCGTTGGTCCAGCAGAACAGCTAATTCAAGAAGGCTCTAGAACCAACAGTGCTGGGAAATCAGTGGTGTTACCTATAGTAAGATTTTTTGTCATAAAATTTTTTTTCTTTCTTTGAACTGTGTATACAATAAAGTTTGCATGTATAATACACACAATGCCAAAAATCAAATTTATTTCTCAGAGGTGTACCAGGATTATGTTTGGAATTAGAAATGTGTGATGTTGGTGTAAAATGTGCTGAAATTGTGTGGATTTATGTTTATGTAACTGGCACGTTCTTTTAAAAACATGAACTGAAACAATTATTATTATTACATGACACCTCCAGGGAGTCCAAAGACTCATCGAGGGAGGACTTACTGTACAACTCTATCTCCACCACTAGTATTTTCACAGACAATCACAAACATCCAAGCCCACAGCCTTTTGGCTGTAGAGCAGATATGCTAACCACTCGCCCAACCAGGCCAGCTGCATTATAAACATGGTGCATGTTTACAATGGATAATAGTTTGTGATATCAATGAAGCAGTTCTTCAGTGGCTGCAGAGTTCTGTTTCTATGATCAATGCAGTAAAACATGTTTAAAAGCTGAAGTGTATTTGAATGCAAAGTCACCCATACTTGAGAAAATACAGTGAAGGTCAGTCTTTGACTTCCAACATACTTATTGTCAGTTTATTGTTTGTCAAAAGAATAAGTCAAATGTCTATCATCTACAAACTAGTTATTCAGGTTTGAGAGAAAATCTTTTATTTAATGAACCTTTCTATCCCTAACCTTGATATACAATAGAATGACTGATTTTTCTGTGTATAAGACGAACTCTACTTTTTTGAACCCCAAATCAAGAAATCAATATTTTAAACATAAAACAGAACACATTTGATATTTTTTTTTAAATATTCAAAGTATATTTAGTAATTAGATAATATTTTTAAGACACATATTAAGAAATTATGCATCACTCTGAGTTCCAGGCATATAGTTTTTTTTTATTTTTGGACATTTTTATGGGCTAGTGCTCAAAATATTGTTAATGCATTAACTTACCTTGCAAATGAGTTGCAGACGTGTGAATGTTTTCAGAGTTCTGATTGGTTTATTCAGAATTAGCTGTTAATGATGTCAATTGACAGAGTTAACAAAGGTTAGTGATTGGTGGAAGCCTGTTCGCAAAGACAAGGTACTGGCAGTTTCACTACAGCAACCACGGGTCTCTCAACTGGTTATCTCCCTTGTAAGACAACCCCAATTTTTCGTCTAAAATTTTAGAAAAAAAAAAAGTATCGTCTTATACACAGAAAAATACGGTAATCACAAGCCACATCTCACCAATATTCTAAAGATGGTGGCATGTCTGCTGTTATGAAATATCTTTTTAAATCATCTTGGAACAAAAATAGTTGGGTACATTTTATATATAATTTGTTAATCATTAAGTAAATGTTAGTGTGATATGCAATTATCCTCGCACTTCTTTCATAGATGAGTCTGTGCTGCTTGATCTGAAACATCTACTTATGGAAGCAAGGCAAAAAGTACCTCCTTTCCTTGCTGCACTGCAGTCAGAAAGTGAAAAATACCTTGATCTAGGAGGTAATATTTCAACTTACTTTATATTATCTAAGCTTTATGATTGTTTGAAGATAGATTGTAACATCTCTATAAATATATTTGTGAATATTTATTCAAAAACTATTTGAAAAAGCCTATCAAGAATAATGGCAAATGAGTACTTGGGCTTTTGCTGGAATATGACGTGCAATTTATTTTATTTTTTCCTGTCTTTTTCCATTTTGTATATATAAATTGATTCCTTTAATCGCCATGGCAGAATAAATGGAAGGTACATCATTTGCAATAAAACATGATGGAAGTGAGAGGGAATGAAAGTGGCTTTTTTTTTGCATTAATAGTTGTTGGAGTACAGAACAAATGCCACATATAAGCAGAATCCCATAATACAAAACTAAAGGGAACCAAATTTTCAAGTTTTGTAAATAGCAAGATCTTTACCAACTTTTGACAATTTGGAGAAATTGTCAAAAGTTGCTATTGATATATATCAAAATATTTTGAGATATTATTGATAGTACTTAGTAATTGTTACTAGTTTAAACAAGTATGGTGTGTGTGGGAGGTGATAGTATTTCTTTCTTTCTTGTACATGCAATCCTGTCATTTGCACTTTTAATAAATTACTCCCTCAGCTGTGAGTGGTTTAACTTTGAAATACAAGCACTTGAAACTAAACTCCAAATTAAACTTGCACACAGATTCAAATCCAAAGATATCTTATAACTTTGTTTAGGATTTTTAGTCTGAAGGGCAATTTAAAGCTGTTCATATGGTCTGGTTATTTCTTTAATAAAGTATGCTGATGCTTTCATACAGAAAATGAATTCATTCTAAAGTGATGCAATGTTGGTAAGGTTTTAAATATAACTTGCCCTCTTAATATTAGCTATTTAACTCATTAAGGGATTTTCTAACACCTTTCATTTACACACACAAAAAAACTTCCCTTCATTTATCATAAATTACGTTATTATCTTTTACGGACAAAACTTTTTAAATTTTTATTTTTTCTTGTAGCAGAACCGTAATTCCTTTGAATTCATACAGAGGAAAAACTGACACAAAAACTGTTTCCTATATAACAGCAACATAAATTAGGACTTCTTTCTGCATTCCAAGTTCATCCAAAACACTTCAAATTAATTTACTTTCTATATATATAAAATAAAAGCCACAGCACTCCATGAATAAATTACTAAAACCTTACCAATAATTGCATCACTTTAGAATGAATTCACTTTCTGTACGAAAGCAGCATACTTTGTTGAAGAAATAACCAGACCATATCAACAACTTTAAATCATCCTTCGGACTTAAGAATCCTAAGTAAAACAAACTTTACTGGGCCCATTTCTGTATGAAGTGGAAAGCAATAAAGCTTATTTGTGTTTAATTGAATAAATTCTACATGTATTAGTGACTACAATAAACATCACACTTATTTATCATATTCTTTGATCAAGTAATTTATTTCTAACCCATCTCTCAGATCTTTAACTTAAAACTGGTTTAAGTGCTGTCTTGTATGCTACTAGTTTAGTGTTTTGTCTGTTTTCGAATTTGAGAATGCAGCTGAAATTTTCATAGTTTTGAGGTTTTGGTTTGGTATTTTTTCATTCTTGGTAAAACCCAGCACTAGTTTTACCATTGAAAAAGAAAATAACAACAGATTCTTCTTTGTCTGGGAGAAACCTCTTCACACTGATAAGTCCATTTATCATCTTTCACACAACTATTAAAACATTGGCAGATAGTTAAAACCATCTCTTTCTCTCACCTTTGAAATTTTTCACATTACATTTGATATCTTTTCTTAAAGCCAGTAGCTTCTCCCTCAACAAAACTCTGTCAGATCTTACATCTGGATTATTGCAGAAAAAAATTATGAGTCCTTAAAGATGCAGCAGTCTTACCAAAAACTAGCTTAAATACCCATTATTCAAATAGTGAGAATTTACTAGTATGGAGGATTAAAAAAAAAAAAAAAAAAATGCTCACATAGAGTATTAATGTTCTTGCTTATATCAAAAAGCCTTTTTTTATATATAAACTATATTCTATTCTTTTCCTCTCCAGGACATAAGTGAAGATCTTCACTGCTGCTTACCCTACTATTTTTTCTATAGATCATAGATCATGCTATTTTTTATATAGCTACTATATAAAAAATAGCATGATCTTAAATCAGTGCTTGGTCTTTTGGCTTGTTAAGTCATTATGAACCATATATGTTGACCAGAAACTGAAGGTATTTAAATTCATAGGGATAGCTGGGTCCTTCCACAGTCAAGATCACTGCTTCTGTAACATTAATACAAAGGACTTTTAGCTGTAGTTGAAATTAGCACTCGAGTTTTTCATCAGCATGATTGGCGCATTGATTTTAAGTGCAGTTCTACTTCATAGCTTATTGCTTCATTTGATTTGCTTATGCAGTTGTAAGCATTTGCACCTGATCATTCTTGGGAGTCAATATGGCATGCTCACAAAGCCATCCACTATGGATGAAATAACCAAGTTGGATGTGTCTAAACATTTTCCCCAGAATTTCATTGATTGATTGGTTCAGCCATTTCTGCATGATGCCTGAACAACTATACATAATTTATCCTTATTCACTCACCAAGATCATCTTGGTGGTAATATATTTGTCAACCTAAAAGAACTACCAATTCAATGAACATAAAAAATGGATCCAGTATGTAACTACAGTCACTTGCAGATCATAAAATCATTTGATTCATGAGGACAGGGAGAATCTTTATTATTCAGATCTGAGAGAGACTTTGGAATCTATCACAGCTCTACTGCATTCCCCTAACTTAAATATATCTGTCTGTCTTCCAAAAAATCTGGGAGATCAAATCACATGCTAGGATTGTAGGATCACACTATTTTGTATTCAGTCTGTTTGGTCCTCATATTGCATGTATGTATGTATAGATATGTGTTGGTGACCAAGGTGAAATAGCAGAATAATTAAAAGCAAGATGATTAGCCAACAAACATCCATTTGTTGGCTTGAGGGTAGTCTGGTGGATGGCTTTTATGTTATACTTTGCCCGATCTTTCGGGGGGGGGTTCTTATCTTCAGGTTTGAGTTTACATTTATAGTCGACTCTTACTATAGGAAACTTGTAGCAAACCACAGGAATAGTTTTGTTCTAGTGAGTTTCACTTTACCTATGAGCTCTGATCAGGACTTTTAAACAGTTTTATAGTGAGAGTTTTTGTTGTCAGCTGTATTAGCTTCATAGTCATTGCCGCACAACTTTTTTTTTATCCCCAGCATATTTAGTTTATGTTGAAGGACAGTTGGAAAAGCATACAGTATAACTATCCTGTGGTGTGCTGTGAAGGCAGAAATGTTGAAGGACAGTTGGAAAAGCATACAGTATAACTATCCTGTGGTGTGCTGTGAAGGCAGAAATGTTGAAAGACAGTTGGAAAAGCATACAGTATAACTATCCTGTGAAGGCAGAAAGGCGATTGATAGAAGTATTTGTGGAAGTGATCCATTTTTCTCCATATCACTTATGAACTATGTTCTAATAATGATATGAGATATATTAGGGCTGCAGCCAAATATATCTCATATCTGTATCATACTTTAGGATTGAAGAGTTGAACCTTATCCTCAGTCCTACTGATCACGGTACCACAGAAGCAAAGTTTTCCCTTACCCTTTCTTGATGCACACACTACTGAAATTTATTTACCTCTTTATTGCAATGAGTTGGCATGAATATTTTGTTGGTGCATTGGAAAATTAGTTTTTTTTTTTTTTTTGCTGAATATAAAATTATTAAACCCAAGTAGGTATCCTCATCAAATGGTACTATAAAATAAAATAGTTTTCAAAAGCAGATAAACACTGAATTTCCATTGTGGCAGATAGTTTCTTTAAATTAGTGCACAAGAAGTTATATCCAAAACCTTCAGTTTGTTTCTTTTTTTGCAAGTGTTTATAATATAAGTTATAAACTGAAATATGACTTTGTGGAGCATGCTGTTTGCCGATGAGCTTCTCTTGGGATGATTCGCATAGAATCATCCCGAGAGAAGCTTGAAAATACCCTGGAAGAGTGGAGAAAGGCATTGGAGGAGAGCGGCATGAGAATTAACCGGGTGAAGACTGAGGATCTAGGGTGAAAGGCTAATTTCAGGAAGAAATTCAAGTACCTTGGGTTGGTTGTCAAGAGGAATGGTGACCTGGATGAGGAAATACAGCACTGAATAACATGTGGTTGGATGAATTGGAGGAAGATGAGCGGGGTCCTGTGTGACAAGAGAGTGAGTTGTAAGAGGAAAGGAAAGCTCTATAAGATGGTGGTGAAGCCGGCGATGCTCCATGGTGCAGAGACGTGGCCTATAACCAAGGCACAGGAGAGGAAGATGGAGGTAACGGAGATGCGGATGTTGAAATGGATGAGTGGTGTGACAAAGGAGGACAGGATAAGGAATGACTACATCAGAGGGACGGTTAAGGTGGGACCAATTGGCAAGAAGATACAAGAAAGTAGGCCGAGGTGGTTTGGACATGTTGAGAGAAAGGGTGAGGAGTATGTTGGTAAACGAGTGGAGTATATGGAGTTGGAGGGAAGGAGGCAAAGAAGCAGGCCCAAGCTCAGGGATAAGATGACAGAGGATCTTAGGGAGAAAGGATGGAGTCCGAAGGATGCCCTGTACCGGAGAACTTGGAAGAGGAAGGTTAAAGATTCGTGCGCCGACCCCGTTTAACATGGGATAAGGCAGAGTGAAAGAAGAAGATAGCAAACACTATGGTGACAAATTACTAACTCCTCTCCCAACCACAGCACAATTCTGTTATAAAATAATTATTTCTGTGGTCTCCTGGAGTTATCTATGTAATTTTGTAAATAGGAAGCTGATATATAGAGGGGTTACTTAATGTTTTGCTCACTTCTCTTTTCCTCCTTACAGAACTTTAAATGACTAAGAGCTAGTACCACCAGCGTTCATTGATAAAAAAGAACAAAGCAAAGTTGACCTTCATATACATGGTGGTTTGATCATATCAGTAGCACTAAATTGTGTGCATGGAAAGGTTGAAATTAGTGAAATATAAATGCAATAATTAAAAACCTGAAATAGTCAGAGGTTGGTGGTTTCTTTCTAATTTATAATGCTTTTAAGGTACATATAATACATGACAAACCATAAAAGATGATTTGTCTGTTATTTTCAACAGTGAACAGCTTGAGTCATTCTGAGCCAGTATGATTGAGGTAGGGAAATATTAAGCTGTTTTTTTTTTTAACATGACATTGCAAGACTGCATTCTTGCTTCTTCCATATAAGTAGTTCAGTGAAGGATTCATCAACAAAAATTCAGATGATGGATTTTGTAAAAATCTAGTATAGTATATATCAAATAGTGTAGCTGAATATTTTTAATGTTTGATTTTAAGAAAAGTAGAGTAAAATTTTAAGTGATCCCCCTAAATTATATTTCATTCACACTTTTGAAATTCATGGTGCTTTAACAAATTATTTTAATTTACTAGAGGAACGTGGCTGTTCCTATTGTGGAGGTCTAGGACATCGTATCACAGATTGTCCAAAACTGGAGGCCATGCAGAATAAGCAAGCATCCACAATTGGTCGTAGAGATTATCTTGCAAACAACAGTGCTGATTGGTAAACAGAATTGTGATCTCTTGGCCACTAATCATTGTTTGTTTCTTCCTTTGTATAAACTTACCCTTTCAGATAATGTAACTACACTTTTAAAGATATAAATTTTGAAATTAAATGAGTGAATGAAAATACCAGACATATATATACTTTGTTTTGCCATACTTTGAAGGAAATTACTGTGTATGTAGGTGGAGAAGAATGTCCTGAGGTGCTACAATGAGTGCAAAATGCTACTCCATATGCTGCCACTCGTTTCATTCTTCAGTTGCGGGGATAGAATTAATTTAATTCCCTGATGCTATCATCAAGAGAAAAATAGGGAAACATATCTATAAGCTTCTGTTGGCATTTTAGAAACTTTAAACCAAAACTTGTTTTTTGGTAAATGTTGCTGACCCAGGCTCCTTAATTGTTTTTTTTTTTTTTAAATCTATCGTGTATATATATATTTTGATATGGTTATCACTGCCTTTGTTTTTCAGCAAGAGTAGTTTTTTACTAACAATAGCCTAATAAGAAAACTATTCAGTTTGTCACTTTAACACATTTATTAATCATGTTCCTACAAACTTATGAAGGGGGGTTTGGAAGGTTCTGATAAACACTTAGAACAGAATGATATACTAGTAGCAGAGTTATTTTATAACTCTGCTACTAGTATGTTCTTTCTTGCAGTTATATCAGTTGCTTTAATATTTTGTTCTAGTCGTTTCATTGAAGATCCTCATTACATACGTCCAGACATCCCTGTTATTTGAAGTTATGGACCTTTCCAGGTTTCTTAATAATATAAACTAGTGTACAGATAGGAGGAAGCAGTGTTTCATCATAGCAGTTGAATACAGGTGGTATGGCAACACGTCAATTCAGTGACTGAGAGAGAGAGAAAGGTGTCATCATGGACTGTCACATAGGTTGCATGTCCATACGTGCCATTGCTGCTCAACTGGAGCATCAAAAATCAATGGTTGGTGATGTTCTGGCATCACTAGTGCAGAAACTCACTCAGGGACAAGAGGGAGTTCCAGAGTACTAGTAAAACCATGATGACACTAATACTGTATGAAAAGAATCCATTTACTGGGTTTATATGGAAGAGCAGCAGCATATAAGCCAAACATCACAACAACGAACAAGGTGGCTCATTTGGCCTGGTGCAAAGAGCGTGTAAACTGGACAGTTCACCTGTTTCCAGTCTGATGACAAGGTGTGGGTGCAGCCTTGTTACCACAGTGTTTTATCCACAATAAAGTTTGGAGCGTGACCACTGGTCATAATCTGTGATTCCATGAAGGCAGCTCAGTACCTTGATATTCTGGATAATTAGGTGCTGCTTACACTGTGGAGTTTTTATGGGACGGACCCATGCCACAAATTTGCAGCTGTTATGGAATGGTATGAAGAAATGAGTGCCCTTGCCTGTGCAAAGTCCAGATCTCAATCCCACCGAACACCTGTGGGACAAAATGGAGTGGTGATTGAGGCCCAGAGCAGCATGTCCTTGACCTGTTGCTGAACTCACTGCTGCTTTCATGAGGAATGGAGACAAATTCCACCTGGTGTCTGCTGCACATTGGTGAAAAGCCTTCCTCAAAGGGTGCAGGAGATATACATATCTGATATTAAGGTTAGTTTGCTGGTATCAGTTGCTAAAGTGTCGGTAGATAGTGTATGAGTAAGGGGAAAAAAGTTTTTTGACTCAATTTGCATGTAAAACATTTTTCTGTAATGTTAAAATTATTGAAAATAGAATGCCTTAAAATTCAAGCAATGTTAAATTTGGCACATATTAAACAAAGATGGTAGCACCATCTGCATATGACTGTTTAAGCACTCTGCTTTATCGTCACTGTTAACTAAGTGGTTTTCTTTTAGCTGTATGTTGTAATATTAACAGCTAGCTCTCTGTAATTCAATTGAAAGCCAGGAGATGCATACCTTGAATATGCAGCAAATGAGTTTATTGAAATTAGCTACCTGATAAAACTTTCAGCCAGTTCATTTGTCATGTGGGCATGATTATGCATATCATAAACAGCAGAAATGCTGTATGCAGTGTTAAAAGTTTCTTAATTGCATTCTTGTTTTACATAATTTTGATATTAAATTGGCCAAATTATAACAAAAGAAATTGACATTTTCAAGGCATGAGACATTGCTGCATTTAGGCCTACTCAGAAAACCTTAGTCTTTCTTGTGACCTATGCAAACAGTTTCCTCTCTAACCAAGAAAGTCATGATTTCGCTTCAGGAGCACTTCTAGATTCCTTTTTTCATGCATAAGGATACTATTAAAAAAGATCTGATTATGAGTAATGCATCAATTAATTATATCAGCATTGCCTGTGTGCCATTGCTTTGACATTTGCATGCCAGTAATTAGAATAAAACGATTTGCAGCTATGAGAATGTGTGACTGCCAAAAAGCTATGTATGCAGGTGTACATTTGCTGACTTTGGAAAATTTTGAGTTGCTTAACAAAGTGAGAGAGAGAGAGAATTGAAAGCAGCCATTATGGCCACAGATCTATTAGCTACCTTTTTTTTCTTTTGGTAAAATTTTCCACATTTTACCACTTTCCTTGGTTTACACTGTACATGAATTTTATGCATTATGAAATAGAATTTCATTTTTTTTTAACACTGTATAAAAGCACTGAAATTTTGCATCTTCAAGATGATTCGTTTCCTTGTAAGAAATCTGCAATATTATATAACATGCTTTGGTAATATTTGTAACAATAAAATCCAAGTACTAGGTGTTGGGTATTCTTGTGTATCTATTTCAGTATATACACTTGAATGTTATATATTAAAAACAGGAACACTAACAAAATAAAAGCAATGAGATGAATTTTTTTTTATTCCGATCCAATGAAATGATCCACAGAATTTTAAAAAGGAATGTTAAAATACCTTGGGTGTTGTCATCACAATGGACTTATTTTTTACAAGACAGCACTCCAAGGTATATTTTGAAAGGAGCGAACAATGCTGCTCTTCCTATCAACTACATAAATACTGCACAATAGTAAAATCGGCTTTTGTATAAAGATAAGTATCAATCCCAATACTGAATTATAATTTAACAATATTGTACACAATGCAATTAAATACTTAGTACCTAAAAAAAACTATATAAGCTGTTTTGATGTTTCTTTGGTAATTTTTACTGCAGATCATGATATAAGACCTCACCCAGTTTCTTCATACATATCAGAAGCATTTGTCAAACACTCAATCTTTAGTTCTCTGTAACATCTGTGATCTATCGTGGCATTATTCAGTAGACTTATCACAATATAAAATTAGATTTTTTTTGTGCAAGTAATACATTTCCCAACATGTAGCTAATTGAATAAAATAGCTTTAGAAAATGTTCTCTTCTCAATCACAAAATCAAAGATTCAGTCTATATGTACAGCATATATACAGAAAATAAATGATAAATACTATTACAAAATTGACATGTACATCCAAAACAGTTATGTCTTTGAACACTTAACTAAATCGATGTACAGGTTTAACATTTAAGGCTAATCAAAGATCATAATGTGGTAAATAAATAAACATGATAAATATGACAATGCTGCATATCAACATTTTGTCATAATTATCATGTCACATCAGATGTTTAAGTTAATTTTACTGATAAGCTGTACTGTATATTACACCATTCAGTATAATACTAGCATAGACTGAAGTATTGTTTTTGTGGTGAAATTGGTAACTGAAAACCCCTTACTCAATTGTAAATATGCTGTATTAAATAACACTCAATAAAAACTGTATGGAATTATAGTAACAAATGAATTTTTTTTCTATAGATGTCTTTCTTCTCCCTTTCTGAAACTAGTATATGCAGGGATGATTATCAGTTTTATCCATTTCAAATATTAACTGCTTTGTTTGCATTTTATTTCGAAAGCTAATAGTTGATAAAGATTATTTCTATCATTATATGCTATCAACTAATAAAAACTAGTAATGAAATTTGAGTATTGATCTTTAGGCACACATGACCCTAGAAGAGTGTACGCCCTTCTTAGGGTCCTGTACATGCCAAGAACTCTTATGTTACAAAGGATGTTTTTTTCTTAATATATCATGGGAAACATATAGAACTGACTCAGTTTCTTTAAATCAAATTAAACTGATAGACTGGAAGGTGAGAAGTTTTTGACAAGTGGAAAAATTGTATAATGAATGGTGCAAGGCACTAGTACACCATTCTAGGTAATTAAGAGATCTAATAGGTTTGGGTCTATCACATTATGGGGAGTAGTACTTTCATTTAAAAAAAAAAAAAAAAAAAATCAAAAATGCAACCTCATGATTCCATCTTTGCACTGTCATATGTTTAATAATCCCCCCCCCCTCCACTTGTGTTCATATTGAAGATGCACATGATATGTGGACAAATATTTTACTTTTATGTAATCCATTTTTGTTCTTTATAGTGGCAAGTTAAGACTAGATGGTGAATACACAATGAACAACTCTACACAGGGGGGAGGGGGAGGGGACTACAATACCATATAAAAAGCTGTTACAAGTCAGCGAGAAAGAATATTTTTGGAGTCAGTATCAGCAATGAAGCACTATTCAAACCTCAGTAAGCATGACTGCATTAATTTTACAATATGGAAAACTCTTCAGCCCAAACAGCTGATTTTCTCTCCAATTATAATTTGGAATGCTTATACAGGTTGCTTGATTGTAGTGCCTTGTGTTTTTTCATACTTTGAAAATTGGTGATATTGACAATTTAAGTTATTGTATTTATTTTGTATCTCAAAGAACTATAGTTAGGTTGAATGTCTAATGATTGCTATTATAATAGACTGCACGGAGACTAATAAATGACTTATCAGCATAAAACTTAACCAATCCATTGTTTGTTCTACACTTCTTCAGAAGAAATACAAAAAAGCAGAATGTCAAAAGAGGCTTAACATATAAAAGCCAAGGAATCAAACAACCCTTCTTTACTATGCTCTTAAACCTTTGTAAGATAATTCCTTGGTTTTATTACATTACGTGGGATATGGAGGAAACCTCTGGTATGTTGGTTTTCTTACAGCGAAATAAGAATTTATTTTGTCAGATAAAGATATTGTCAATATAGTGGAGCCAATTTTTGAATTCAATTCAAAAACAAGCTGTGGAAAACTAAGTTGATTAAACATAGAAAGTTATGAGCCCATTTGAAAAACTTTCTTTCTGCTCCAGAACTTGCACTCTTCAGAAACATCAGTGTGATAAAGGGAACTATGGTTGTTGACAAATATTCATTAAAACTGAACTTGATGCTAACCTAACTTGGCTCACCCCCAAGAGAACAAAGTTGATTAAAAGTCTCATCAATCAGACAGGCTTCAAAAATCACTAAGTGCCTTACCTCCAAGCACCTATTAGTTCTTAGAATTTATTGGATAAAAAAGATAAACTAGACACTCACCCCTCTTCTAATGTCTATAAATATCCAGCAAAGTTATTGGCTCCACACATAGGAAAGATGAATTTCTATTTTAAATAATAATAATAAAATCATGGCTTGTAGTTCTTCAAGAAAACACAATTTCTTATAAGAGCTATAAGACTGTCTCTATATTGTAAATCTATTCATCACTATTCCCAGAGAAGAAACCAATGTGTTCTGCAGGAACTATTCCTACCTGATAATACAATCGTTATTTAACGCTGCATATATAGTATATAGTAGCACTACCCCCCCCCCCTCAGGTTGAGGATAAACACGATGAATACAAGGAAGCAGAGCTTAGCAATATTTTTCACTGAGCAGAAAGCCAAAAATTTTGGTTGGCAATGATGACAGTATTATAATCACAAAACAACTTGAAAAAAATTTGAGTATTTAACAAACTACATTCCTTGTAAAACTTCAAGCTGAAATTTGAAATAAATAGGTCCTTTCCATTTTCTGTACAGAAAATGAATGTGAATGATATCTTCATGCTTCTTTCCACCACCATTCAACAAAATATACGAGGCATCATCAAAGTAGGGCTTAACATCTCAAGTAACACGTAAAAGAGAAACCAAGCACTTAATCATCTGTCTAACTTTATCACAAAATTGATAAACATACATACATCCTGCTTTAGGAAACCTCTAATAACTGGGAATCCAGAGGTGCAATATCCTTCCTTATGACCTACACAGGACCAAGACAACGCAGGAAATAAAAGTAGCCTTTTTTTCTCTTTTCTTTCCTGCTCTTGTGGTATATGTTGGACATACAGGCTGATCTGGAGAGATGTACATGTCAGAACATTACAATATAAAGAAAAGAAAATACAATTTTGTCTAGAATTCCATATATATAAGAAAAGATCATCAAATTATAGGAAATTCAAAGAAGCTTCTAAAATGTGATATATCCCTGCCTAATGTAACAAAAAACAAGAAATTATCTTTTTTTTTTTTTTTTTGTATTTCTCTTGAAATATAAAAGGTGTGTGTATGTGTATATATATATATACACACAGGAAAACCTTGCATAACGCAAATTCAATATGCACGATTGAGTGAAATTATACTATTTCTCGCTTTAAGTGAGTGATTAATCAGTTGACGCAATTTTTTTGCCAATCTGCAGTGAACGGAAAAGCTGGAAGTCGTTAAGAGACACGAAAGTGGCGCTAGTAATACAATGTTTGTGTGAGACCTGGGATACAGCGAGTCTAAATTTTGACTATATTAAATAAGAGCAAAGAACAAGGAAAAGTTGCTACTGCTTCTTTAATTATGAAGATCACCCAAAATAGAAGCCATTTAATGATGGAGTGTCTTCTATCACTCTGGATTGAGGATTATAAATTTAAATAAAAATAAATACCTCTTAGTACAGAGAATATTCAGACAAAAGCTTGAAAGAAACCAAATTTCCAGAGGAATGCGAAAACTTTACTGTGAGTTTAGGATGGTTTGACCGTTTTAAAAATTGAGCTGGACTGCATAATGTAAGAATAACTGGGGAATCTGCTAGTGCTGATAAAGATTCTGTGGTCAAGTTTCCCGAAGAATTGCAAAGGATAATTCAGGAGGGTTGATTATGACGATCGGCCAATATTCGACATCCACGAAACTGGTCTCTTTTAGAAGCGTATGCCAAGCATCTCACTCGGATACAAAAGTATCTAAAGATCATCTTATGCTTTTATTAGGAAGCAATGCAGAAGGCAACTTTAAACTCAAGCTTATGTTAGTTTATCATGTGCAAAATCCAAGATGTAACATTATTGAAGAAATCAGCAATTGGAAATGAATTTGATAATGAAGATGTGAGAAACTTGCTCGATTCCCATTCAGAGCAGTTAAAGCAAGAATAATCTCCTTCAACTAGAAGAACAGCATGCATATGAAGAAGAAGATAAGGACCACAAGCAAAAGAGAATGTCATAACTAAGAAGCTAACTGCAAAAGAACTTGAGCTAATTTTCAATCACATTGAGCATGCTAAGGAAATTTTGTTTGATGCTGATCCTGATATGGAACGAAGCTTCGAAGTCCACCAAAATCTTGATAAAGTGATCGCAAATTGCATCACAAGGTGAAAAAGTAGAGCACGATTCAAACATCTTTACTTAATTTTTTTGTAAAAAATTAGCTCAATCAAACGTTTAGACATTAAATAAAAATTTAAGCAATTGGTTTTTATTAAATTTGATGATTTTATCTTCTAATATAGCTTATACTGTAATTTTTTTCACCTCCAAATTTACTCTAACTGAACAATAGGAATTATAATTATTCCTATCGTTTAGTGCACATTAATTGATCGCGTTAAGCGAGGTTTTCCTGTACACAAAACTTGTCACAATTTAAGCAAATAAATCACCTTTGGAAATCACTGGAAGGAATTTATTTTGTTTTTGTGTAGTTTACACCACACAGCACTAATTTGCTAAAGGCTCTAAAACTTCTGACGGTTGTAAGTGATATATATATATATATAAACCATAAAATGTTAACATGAGTGATAAATGTAAACACTTCGGTGTGTATTGTACAACAGAATCATCTAAAGATGTGATTTTATTGTACTATACAATGCTGAAAAATTCTTTTTTCAACATTGTATAGTACAAGGGATCCAACAGTCTACTTTTGATTACAAAAAAAAAAAAAGAAAGAAAAAAAAACATCTTATTTCTAAATCTAAGAATGTCATCTTTATTGTTCCTCCCTACTAAAAAGCATAAAATGAATACTATATTTACTAGCTCTTTTACATAATGATATGTTAAAACTTACTACAGTCAGCTCTCATTATAACAAGCTACTGGAAAGATCTGACAAGACCCCAGGAGAATGTTGTGCTAGAAGAAATTCACTGTGGCAAACTATGCACAGTCCCTATGAATTTGCTATCTTGAGAGCAGACGATGGAATGGAATATTTTAGGTTAAGCCAATGTATCAAACTGGCACTGTTTATTAAATTATTTTTGGAATCATTTTTGTAATTTATATTTCTCCTTAGATGGCAAATATAAGCAAACTTTGCAGTTTAATTTTGTTTTGAGTACTTTGATTTTTTTTTTTTTTCTAATTCAAAATATCTGTCTTCCTCAGTTTTAAAATATAACAATAGTTATTTGGAGAAAGAGACAAAAGTTGCTCTCTTACATTATTACAGCTCTTCAAAACTATACTGCAACAATTTAGCTAAAATATCATGATCACTGCAGTCATAAGATTTCTGGGGGGGGGGGGGGGTTCTTTTCTTGAAACTGAATTTTTTGTATGGTTAATATGCATAATACTGTGCATATATGAACATTAATCAGACACCCACACTGTCCTTTTTCTGTGATTTTTAACTATTACGTTTTTAAATTTAAAAGAAATTCTTGGTCCTTAGTTTTGCACTAAATTATCACATGCACACATCGCAAAAGAGCAATGTGTCATTCATTAACACACAAAAAGTCAATAGTACGAAGTAAGGAGCAGCAGCACTGTTTAAATAATACTTATACACAACTACTGCATCACTAATGAAGTCTCATGGAGACACTGAATATGTGTACTAACAATTTTTACAGCCTTATGATGTTTGTGAATCAAGCATCATCTTTGAAGTTTTGAAACACGACCTAGCAGCTCTCAGTTATATGCTCCCATTTTAAAATACATAAATAAGATCAAAGGTAACTATTTATTATTACAAATTTTAATTTATCTGCAAGTTGTGTTGGATTTCTCTTTCTGTTCACATAAAACAGCTCCTTCATAATATGCTTATTTGGATTTTTTCATATGGTAAAAGTCATTGCCATATTACATTTGTCAATGAGGATAACCAGGCCTTATATATTTACACAGCTTATTTACTCTTTGGGTTGAAATTCTCCTTTATCACTTCGAAATGCAAAAGGTCTTATGGGGAAGGGAACTGTTACTAGCACAGGGGAAAAAACAGTCCCTTTGACTAAGAGCCAGCTAAGTCATGTTTAGATTTTTACTCCTGATGGAAGTGATGACAGTTATGCACATATGATGAGCTAAAAGAAAAACTTGTGGTAATTTGCAGTTCTTTGAAGATTAAAAAGTTGAATCTCCCCATTTTATGTTTGCGACCAATTTACAAAACCCTCCATCACAAATAAAACCTGGTACAATAAAAGCCACAGGGGGGAAATACACCCAAAAAACAGGACCATGGTCCCTCGTTCACACAAAAAAAATTTTAAAAAAATAAAAAGGAGAGAGAAGTATTTACTACACCATTTTCTACTCTACTGTTTAACTGCAGCTTCTCTTGTCCAGGTGCGGAGCTGCATTCCTTTTTTACTTAAACCAACTGCACTTTGAACCACAAATCAAATATCTTCTCTGCATGCTGCTCTGGAGATATTTTGTAAAATATATACCTATCCTGCACATAAACTGTTTCCTATTGGCTGATGGCTGGAGATGGTTTTTTGTCATCTTGAGATGGAGGCTGCGAAACAGATCCTGGTCCTCCAGAAGGATTACGTTCTGTGGGTTGTGATACTGTACCTGACCATGCAGGAGGCGGAGGTCCACTTGAATTTGGTGCTGAAGTCATAGCACTATTTGCAAAATCATCACCATCTTCAAGCCCATTGGCAGCTGCAGTAGAAGCATCATACTGAGTGTTTTCAAGACGGGTAATAAGTCGTTCATCTTCATCCCCAAACTCTCCACCCATCAATGAAGGTTCTCCCACAACCATTACATCCTGCAATAAAATAAATAAATATTAATTACAATGCCTATTCTAATATATCCGAGATTAGCATTTATTTAATGAACACCAACCATGCAGAGCTTTTTTAAAAGTTAAATATTTTTTTTATATTTTTTCATGTTACTTTAATGAAACCAGGTTAAGTGCACAACAGACCTACTTAATTTCTCTCTTGCTCTTTTAACATCTAATGCGAGATTCATAGCATGAATGTATTTACATAGCATGTACAAATGTGAATTAGAGACTAGTCACTATACAAAATGCCATTATAGTAAATTCAATTACTTATAACAAACTACCTCACAGTCCTAAAGCAACCATGTGGTTAAAAAAGAAATTCACTATAACCAAGTATCACTGTAACAAACATGTTGGGACTAAAATAATAGTTTTTTTGCAGTGAGTACTCATTAGCATGACAATGATAAAGCTGTGGTCAAGACTTTTCAGCAGTATGTTGCAAATAACAAGAATTAATTTTATTCCATATGTCCTTCTGTGAGTCCACTATAGTAAAAATGGCCTGTACATAAAAAGCATTTTTTTAAAGGAGAAAAGACTGATTCACCAAAGAATAAAAATAGTGCTTAATAAATTAAAAACTTAAGTCTGTATGTTAGTCAAGTAGATAATAGTTTAATATCCGACGTTTCACTGACTGATATCTGTCAGCATTTTCAAAGGATAACACTGGTAAGCAATAGAAAGTAACAAAAACTAGGAAACTAACCGACAATTCTAAAAATTATATAAAGTTATCACTGTGCATGATACAATGATATAATACGCGTGTCACAAGTACAAAGTTTTATTTGTTGAGAAATTTATTGTAATTTTCATGAAAGTTCATTTCTTTTTGGTTAAATGATCTGATTAGAGTTTTCCATATATCTGGTAAGATTAGGCCTTGATTCTTATTTAAGTTATCTGTTGAACGGGCAACTGTAGCAGCTTCTTTAAATGTTCTGGAATGGTAGTTCTCTTCTATGTAGGGCATATGGCTCATATCCCATTCAATATTATGGTTGGTAGAGGCAAAGTGGGAAGAAAGGCCTGATATATCCTGTCTGTTGTTCCTTACATAGCCTATGTGTTCCTTCTTTCTTGTTTCAAAACTTCTAGATGTCTGTCCGATGTAATTAATACCGCATGAACAGGGTATGCTATAAACTCCAGAGTATTTGTAGAAAGGATGGCTATCTTTCGGTGATCTTATAAACTTTTGAATGGTCTCAATAGGTCTGAAGGTTACTCTGATATCATATGGTTTTAGAAAGCTAATTTTTTGATATGGTACTAACAAATGGAATTGTTATAGAGTTGATGTATTGGGTTTCATCTCATTGTCTTTGCTGTATGTCACTGAAGAGAATCTTGTTGATGATTCTTGTAGGATAGCCATTTAGGGATAGATCTCTGGATATTTTCATTAATTCTTCTTGTAAGTCGCCAGGATCTGTGGTACACTATATAGCTCTTTTTTTGAGCATATGGATATAAACTTTTGAATGGTCTCAATAGGTCTGAAGGTTACTCTGATATCATATGGTTTTAGAAAGCTAATTTTTTGATATGGTACTAACAAATGGAATTGTTATAGAGTTGATGTATTGGGTTTCATCTCATTGTCTTTGCTGTATGTCACTGAAGAGAATCTTGTTGATGATTCTTGTAGGATAGCCATTTAGGGATAGATCTCTGGATATTTTCATTAATTCTTCTTGTAAGTCGCCAGGGTCTGTGGTACACTATATAGCTCTTTTTTTGAGCATATGGATAATGCTGGATTTCTGGGATATGTGGCGAGACGAGTCGAAATGGAGGTAGTGTCCTGTGTTAGTAGGTTTTCTATATACTGACAGGTTGATGCTATTGTCAGTTTGTTTCTTAATAAGGACGTCTAGGAATGGAAGTTTATTATCTTTTTCTAGTTCCAAAGTGAACTTGATAGTGTTGTGGAAGCAATTAATTTTGTTTAGATAATCTATTAGTTCCTCTTATTTGTGATTCCAAATGATGAAGATGTCGTCAACATACCTAAACCATGTGGTTGGTTTAGGGGTAATTTGGGATAAAATTTAAGTTTCCAGATTTTCTAAGAATAGGTCGGCACAAGAAGGAGAGAGAGAGAGAGAGAGGGCTACCCATGGCTAATCCATTAAGTTGTTTGTAGTATGTTTATTGCCATGTACAATAGTTCAAAATTAAGCAATGCTTGAACAACTTGGTGATGTTTGGTGGGAACAGGTTTTCTTAGATGTCGATGACTTCTGAAACTGGGATATTTGTGAACAGAGATGTAACATCCAGGCTAGCCATAATATTATCTTCAGAGATATGGATGTTTTTTAATTTTTCCAAGAAATGTTGGGAGTTCAGTGACACACAGCAAAGACAACGAGATGAAACCCAATACATCAACTCTATAACAATTCCATTTGTTAGTACCATATAATATCAGAGTAACCTTCAAACCTATTGAGACCATTCAAAAGTTTATAAGATCACCAAAAGATAGCCATCCTTTCTACAAATACTCTGGAGTTTATAGCATACCTTGTTCATGCGGTATTAATTACATCGGACAGACATCTAGAAGTTTTGAAACAAGAAAGAAGGAAAAAGAAGTTCTTTCTTCCCACTTTGCCTCTACCAACCATAATATTGAATGGGATATGAGCCATATGCCCTACATAGAAGAGAACTACCATTCCAGAACATTTAAAGAAGCTGCTACAGTTGCCCGTTCAACAGGTAACTTAAATAAGAATCAAGGCCTAATCTTACCAGATATATGGAAAACTCGAATCAGATCATTTAACCAAAAAGAAATGAACTTCCACGAAAATTACAATAAATTTCTCAACAAATAAAACTATGTACTTGCAACATGCATATTATATCATTGTATCATGCACAGTGATAACTTTATATAATTTTTAGAATTGTCAGTTAGTTTCCTAGTTTTTGTTACTTTCTATTGCTTACCAGTGTGTCCTTTGAAAATGCTGACAGATATCAGTCAGTGAAACATCAGATATTAAACTATTATCTACTTGAATAACATACAGAATTAAGTCTTTAATTTATTAATACTAGTGGTCAAGAAAGAGGTCATAATATGAATAGAATCGACAAAAAAAAAATAATGCTTGTTTTGCAATCAAAAAGTAGTGGATTACTAACCCAACACAGCATGAATATTGGTGAATGTCTTTAGCCAACATATGTTCAGTACCTGGTATGGGAGTTGAGGCATGAAAAAGTATTAGATTTAGCCTCTAAAGTATGTTCCCAGATTACCTAACCATAGTCCAGCAATGATATATAGTGCTAAAGGTTTTCACCTTCCATTAATACGTTGAGCCTAATAGCTTGTTATGGCCAAGTTATTCAAGCTTTACAGTAACCTAATGCCGGGGTCCCTCAAGGTTCAGTTCTCTCACCGACCTTCTTCCTTCTATATATCAATGCCCTACTTCAGTTGACCTCTAACCTAATACACAGTTTTGCATTTGACAGCACATTACATTCCTCCCTTTCATTTGACAAACCCTACTCTACACAACTCACTTCAACTACAGAACATCAACCACCGCTGCCCTTAATTCCAACCTCCAAGACATCCGCCAATGGGGCTCAGACAACCTTGTCAACTGCAACGCTAGTAAAACCCAGTTCTGTCTTATTTCTCACGAAAAAGAACCACTTTCCCCCAGCATTGTTTCTGATAACACTCAAATTCACAGACAAGATGAAATTTCTCTTCTCGGAATTACCTTGACATCAAGCCTCTCCTGGCATAAACACATCACAGCCATTGCATCCTCAGCTTCCAAAAAACTAGGTTTTCTCTTTCGCTCAATACGTTACTTCACCCCTAAACAGCTGTTAACACTATACAAGTCACAAATCTACCCAGCTCTGGAATACTGCTCTCACATCTGGAGTGGGGGCTCCAAAAAGCACCCTCAAAATGCTTGACTCAATACAGAGGAGAGCAATTAGACTAATAAATGACCCATCCCTCACCAACTCACTCCCCTCACTTTCACATAGACGCTTGGTCTCTGCAATCTATATATTCTATAAATACTTTCACAGGAAATGTTCATCTGAAACAGCATCAATAATTCCCCCCACCCTGTACTAAACCCATTGGAACATGTACAGCTGCTGCCCAACATCCTTTTACAGTACACCTCAAAACCCACAGAACAAGTTTATTTTCCTCCTCATTAATCCCTGCTACTGCAGTACTGTGGAACAGCCTTCTCCCTGACATATTTCCCAAGGAATACAATATGCATATGCAGGCGTTTAAATCAAATGTAAACAAGTTTCTCCTTTCACAACCCATCACCCATATACAGTACTAACCTACTACAGGTTGACCAGCTAACCTCTTGTATATGGGTCCAACATATTAAAAAAAAAATAATAATTTCTGCTATGTCAATGTATGGTCTGGACATTTGTTTTTCTGAAAGAGAAAACCCTGCTAACTGCATATAAAAGACATACATTCAGCTGAAGAGCAATTATAAAAGTTTCTCACTATAAGCAGAATTTGAATCTAGGTCTTTTTAAATATTTTATGTAAAATATTTACTATGTAAATATTTTACATACACCCTCTGTTCAAAAAGAAACCAAACTTTTGATAGAAAATAAAACACAGGCCAATTATTTATTACTGACACCTCCAGGGAGTGCAAAGACTCATCAAGAGAGGCACTCACTTTACAGCGTTCTGTCCCCACAACTCAATCCACCCATCACACCAATGCCATCTACCGCCCACAGCATCTAGTATTTTTCACAGACAATCGCAAACATCTATGCCCATGGCGGGATTCGAACCCGCAGCCTTTTGGCTGGAGAGCAGATAAGCTAACCAGGCCGGCATTATTCAAATCATATACTCTCCCTCAGCTTCCATACAGTGTTTGGGACAGTCAATTAATTCATTACATGAGTTTTTATATCTTTTTTTGGGATACTGTTGAGGGTCGTGGTTACTGCCACTTGAACATTTTCAATGGTGTCATATAGCTTTCCTTTCATCGGCAAATGAAGTTGGGGAAGAGAAAGAAGTCTCAGGGTGCTAAATCAGGTGAATACGGCAAGTGATCCAACACACAAACTTGGTTCTTGCTAAAAAACTCTCACAATGAGATGGTGCATTATCATGCAAAAGTGACCAGCTGCCTGCATCACGATATTAATCACTTCAACTCTCCATTGATCGTTTGGCTAGGTGGAATCTTTGTGGATAATGCCCTTGGAATCGTAGAAACAAAAAAAAAAGCGTTGTCTTTACTTTTGACTTCTCCAAGCGACTTTTTTCAATACATTTTTTGATCGTTGGTCAACTTGTCGGGAAAAAATCATGAATTCAATTTACAAAGGCCCAAACTCTCAGTCAAAATGTTATGCACAGTTGATTTTGGAATCCCCAATTCATCTTCAATCAATCTCACGGACAATTTCGGGTTTTCTTTGATGAAATCGCACACTTTTTGGATGTTAACTTTGCTCAGTCCAGTTTTTGGAAGGCCCGACTTTTCGTCATCCTCAAGCGTCTCACGACCACTTTGAAATCACTTAAACCACTCGTAAACTCGAATAAGGGATAAGCATTCATCACTGTATGCTTTTTGAAGCAGTTGATGCATGTCGGTAAAACTTTTACCAAGTTTAATACAAAAGTCAATCGCAGCTCTCTATTTGAAACTCGTTTTCCGACCGTTCGTCAAAACACAGTCACTATAACTTGGCTTCTAATGAAATAAATGTCATAAACAGTTGACACAACACTAATGAAGGTTGCCGCTATTGACAACAAAAAGATACAACAGGTAGTGCCACTAGTGTCTTCTATTTTCGAAAAGTTCGGTTTCTTTTTGGACAGAGGGTGTAAAATATTTACATAGTACAGAAGAAGAAAAACTTCTGTTTTCATTAAGTGTTTTTATGAATTATCCCTTTCAGCAGTTATATATGCAGTAACGAGATAATAGAGGGTGATGTAGTTTATTTTTGTTTCCTCCCCCACCAGAAACTTTTCCCCAAGAATTACTTTACTTGTAAGGATCTGCAAACCATCCCTTGTAAATTCACTTCTTTCACAGATGGGTTAGTTTGTGTTTTCAACAGGTATTTCTGACTGCTGTTCATTATATATGTTGTAGGAAGCATTAAGACAGCACTGTATTGCAGAGAAAAACCTAAACTATATGCACCTAAATAGCTTTGGATCTTCCCTTAGTTCAAATTACACTTTTTCATTTTTCTAGATATACTCTTTACTAGTTTTTGAAAATGAGTTAGATACTTTAGATTTCTTTCTTCAACAGGACAATCAATCCATGTACTGCAGTTGGATGCATGGTCTGACCTGCATTACAGTTCATCCAGAGATATTCTGATGGATTGAGTTGGGACTCTGTGCAGGCTAGTCAAGGATTTGACTCATCATTTTTCAACAACCATGTCACAATAGCATCTGCAGTACAAAATGATGCAATATTCTGTTGAAAAAGATACACGCAGTGGTGAGCTATAAGGAGCTCGCACAAGCCCTTTGTTAAATTTTTCTCAAATTTGCGATCCCCTTGTTGTTCTTGTTTCCTTTTTTTATTTTTTCAAAAAAAAAAAAAAAAAAAAAAAAAAAAAAAAAAAAAAAAAAAACCTAACAAAAATTAGTCTATTCGGCAGTGTATAGATTATTTGTTTCAACTCCTCTATAACAAAAGTTCAAGTTTGAAAATAAAATAAGTGCATGCACTATCTTTGCCCTTCTCCCATCTGGTAGCCAATCATATGATAAAACCGTTGATTATCACTTGAAGTATAAAAACAAAAGAGAAACATAACGTATTTCAATATTATTGTGTTTAGATATTATTTATTTATTATTTACAGATTGATTGTCATAAAAACTTCTATCGCAAACAAAAGAAATTTATTTTGTTTGCGATATAAAAAATGCAGACTATTTCATATCTGCGATTATAAAAGATTTTATTCTTATTATATTTTGATAGTTAAAAAATGCTTTTCTTATGTAAGATAAATTAACACAGATGATTGTGTGCAAATATTTCATGTTTAGATCATGAAATATTTGTTTAAAAATGATAGCCTTTAAAGGTTGATTGTCCTCTCATGCTTTTTGATTGGCATTTGTGCACAAGCTGTACTAATAAAAGTTTTTATGTGAAATAAAAATATCGGCTTTTTTTTGCTCGACGATGCGAGCCCTTTGTTAAAATTTCCATACCTCACCACTGGATACACGGCTGTTTTGTACAACTGCCACAATACCGAAAGCACTACATTCTTCAATTGTTTCATATCCATTGGGTGTTCATCCAGGCAAAACATCAACATATCTGTTTGTCCATGCTAGGATAAACAGCTCCAGATAATTACACTTCTGCTACCAAACTTAACAGCTGAAATGGTGCATTTTTATATAAGGCATCCATTGCACTCTGATTTGCCTATCTCGAATGCTACAGGTGTTGGCTTATGCTTGGACTTGCTGAACTTTTATAATTTTCTATATTCGGCATGAAACTCTTAGATTTTCTATCGTTGAGTTTCTTATTCGGCTAAGAAATAATGTTGGATTCAATATCCACTTAATTTGAACAGTCTTTACTCTTAAACTCCTGGGGGACTATTTCCCACAATCCCAGTTTTTTGCACCATCCATATGGTACAATCTCTTGGTGTTAACTTCCTGGGTCTTTCTTAGCAGATTATTGCCTCATCCAAGTTATAATGTAGCCTGCACTTGATTTGAGGAAACGCAGTCACAGAAGATAACTCTGTTGTAGTCCACAAGTTTTCATCTCCATGTGTAATTCAATGTATAGAGTAGAGTCAACTTGATGCTATCTAACAATATAAACCACATGTGATGACAGGAATATACGTATGCAGAGGGCTCCAGAAATATGACTTAAATCTACAATCCAGAGAAAAATCTTACTCGCCCAAGATATCTTGGTTTACTTTATATAAATACTGTCATAGAGAGTGTTAAAAAAATGCTATGTTGAAAAAACAAATTCTTTAATTCTCACTATACATTGCATGTAATTATACAGAAATATCCTTTCCTTTAATTAAGATTCTTCACCATATCAGAATCTTTCAGTGTGTTTAAAACCAGTCAGAATATTCTTAGTTTTGGTTTATGCAGAAACGAAAATTATTTCTGCATAAAGAGATTTACACAGAAACAGTTTTTATTCTTAAACTCCTGGGTTTAAAACATATGCCACAACATGGTTCATCACAACTCAGTGTGTTTTCTTTTTACTTGATTGTTCATAATGAAGGGTGAATTTATACAAATTATTTATGAACAATAATTTAACCAGAAAGGCAAATAATAAAATTTACAAAAACAAGAAAGTAGCCAGCACTTGATGCACCCAGTTGCATGATCTGGTTCCTGACTTGTCTTTGCAAGATAATTGTATCTTTTAAATAACAGTATTAAAAAGAATCTATGTTATGTAAAATTTTCAAGTATTGCATTACACTAAACTAATTCATGTTGCGAGCTGTGAAAATAAGCTTAGGACAATACTCTATATTAAAATTGCACATCTACTTAAGGTGTAAAGGTGCTGGAAGAATAAGAAGACGAATTGATGCAGCACAGCGCTTAATTTGATTGTGCCAATTTTAGTTTTTGTGTCTATAATTACTGGTTTATTTTGTTAATGAAATTATGTTGTAAGAAAAGTATAATTAATTAAAAAAAAAAAAAGATTATCTATTACATATTCAGGGTGTGCAGTACACATCCATGAAATAGTAATATTACAGATATTATATTTTTTCCATTTATTCCTGTTAAAGGCATCCCTGTTTCCTGACTTCACGTGATTCCTAAAATTAAACATAATATATACTAATATTTCATGAATAGGACATTTTTTGATGCATAAACATCACGTCGAAATTGCATCACATTCCCATTAATACCCTGGGTGTGCAGTCACAAATACAGTCACCTTTGAACAGATGTACAGCGGTTCGAATTTTTGTGTTCCAGAGATTTTAAACCACTGACAAGGCAAGGCAAGGTGTGCGCTGAGACAATAGCACCCAGTAATCAGTGGTTGTGATTGGTTAATGTGTCAACCAATCCAACTGAATGTTGTCATTTGTCATGAATTGCTGTTTGTGTTTTCCGAGTTTCATCTGTTTTGCACGAGAGAAGTGCGAACTGACATGTTCTGGACAGTGATATAGACAAGTTTTTAACATATAATTTTATGTAAATAATTTGTAACTTTTTTGTCCATATTTACAATGGGAAAGTGTTGACAATCTATTGAATGTCCCGTTTTCTGCCAGAGCTTTCATGGATTGTATGCTTACAGTCGAAGGAGGTTGGAACTTGTGTATAAACGACACAACAGTACACCCAATCTAAGTGGGCATATGTTGGTACTGTGCTTACTGTATACGAGGGTGGTCTGAAAAGTTCTTGGTGCAACAATGAATTAACATTTATAATTTCGAATTTTTTATTATTTTTTTTATTTTTCAACATAATCTCCCTTAAGACTAATACATTTATTCCAGCGTCATTATCCCGTCCCATGGTTCTCTGTAAGATCTGCAAAATACCCCTCTACAGCTGCAATCACCTCTTGATTTGAAGAAAAACACTGACCAGCAACAAAGAGTTTTAGGAAGAGATAGAAGTCAGAGGGAGCCAAATCTGGGGAATAAGGTGGATGTTCCAACAATTCATAGTGCAGATCTGTTAATTTTCCCATTGTCAAAACACCTTTGTGGGCAGGTGCACTGTCCTGATGAAAGATGATTTTTTTCTTCTGCAAATCGGATCTTTTCTCACGAATTTTTTCGTCTGGTCTGGTTAAAAGATTCGAATAATATTCCCCGGTTATTGTTTTACACTTTTCAAGATAATTAATAAACAAAATGCCTTTGGCATCCCAAAACACCGATGCCATGACCTTTTCCTGCTAATCGAACTGACTTTGTCTTCTTTGGCATTGAACAACCGGCTTCTGTACACTATTTGGATGCTGATGTGAATCCAAGTCTCATGCATAGTAATAAATCGATGCACAAAATCAGTTTTGTTCTTATTAAAACGCTCCAAGCACTGTTCAGAGATTTTCATGCGAGTGCGTTTTTGATCTGCTGTGAGCAAGTGTGGCACCCATCTTGCAGAAAACTTTTTCATTTGCAATTCTTCATGCAAAATACATCCTACACATTCTTTTGAAATGCCTATAGTCTGAGCAATTTCATGCACTTTGACTTGCCAGTCAACCAATACCATATTGTGCACTTGATCGATGATTTCTGGTGTTGTTACACTTTTTGGACGTTCCTCACTTGGATCATCTTCAAGGCTGGTATGGCCACGTTTAAATTCGGCAGCCCATTTCTTAATTGTCAAAAATGCAGGAGAAGAGTGCCCATAAACTTTTATGAACTTCGAAAGAATTTCTTTTGGCGTCAAACCTTCTTTTACAAAGAATTTTATAACTGCAAGATACTCAAATTTTATCAATTTCAAGGGATACAGAACACTTTTGCTTCAGATAGCTGTATAAAACAAACTAATAGATAGAATGACTTGCAATTTCACATGGATGCTTACGGCAGATGTACCAACTTAAAAAAAAAATCTCGCTGATAGTGTTACCATCTATGGTTGAGGCCGAGAACTTTTTAGAATGAGTAAAATTTAGTACAGTACTGTAATAAATTATATTTGTTCTTCACCAAAAAATACTTAAATATCTTTCCACTGTGTTCACGTGCGTATTTCTGTTTATGTTCTTTATAGATTCACAGTTACCTCTACACTGCAGAATCAGTTGAACAGTTTTCAACTGATGTTACATGTAGATTCAAATATATTGATATTATTGAAAACAAGAACTAAGCTTTACAAAGTGAATGGGAAAATCTTATTAAAATAGTGAAAGACCGAGCAAAGGACACATGGGAAAGTTAAATGCATATTTTTATGCAAAATAAGAAACTTGTGGTAGACCTATGTTTGACTATGAGAAGACCATGTGATTTAAGTATAGATGAAAATTTTAATCCACTGTGATTGTTTACCACAGGAAATCAAAATTTGATTAACAACCTTCTATTAAATCTAGGATGTGAAGAATCTTTATAAGGACTTTTCAAATGAAGGCAAGCTAACAAATCTCATATATGGAGGCAGCAATTTTTTCCTTCTGGAAACTTTTTAATCCTGCAGAATAGGCAAACCAGCTAGAGGAACACATAATTAATAGACAAAAATATAACTAACAACAATATATTAGTTGTAATATTTAATCTAAAGTGTCTCACAGCCACTACATCATCACATACTAATTAATTAGCTTTTCACTTATATCATGACAACCATTTTAAATAATGTTTTAACTTTCTTTCTTGTTAATATTTTTTCATATCAGCAAAGAATAGTGAAAAGAAGGATCACTTACTGTATGGACATGAAATAGTTCACAAACTTTTTTTTTCAAAATTTTATTCTAAAAAATTACTACATATTTTTAAACATCCATAAATAATATACAAGTATTTTTATTTGTATAATTATGTAATAATTCTTCTCACAACAGTCAGAAGAACATGGACAATTATCAAATGTTTCAGCTATAAATCCAAATAACAACAATAAAATTTTTTAATGGTATGTACGTTTCACTGTGATGTATCCAAAAACTGGTGAAATATCAGCAGAATTAAAATAAGTAGCTATTAATATTTTATGTTCTTTAATACAGTTAAGACATTCAGAAAGAATAAGAGATTTTAATAAAGCAGGTTAGACCTGCTTTAAAAACCAATTGAAAAAAACTACACATGCGAGAAAGCAGCTACAGTAGATGACATTCAACTTGCAATGTTATTATTGTTTATCCCCTAGTTGCCTCGAAATGGTATCCATGAGCATTCGCAGGAAGGGCATTGAATATATATCTGTGTTTGATCAGAGATAGTATGGATTCACTATCATCAAATCTGTTAATCTGTGGATGCCTGTAAACTGAATGGATTCTCTAACCAGTTTGCATGTTAGGGGGGGGGGGGGTCAAAACCTTGTCACTTATCATATGAGACTGGTTAATGATCTACAATTTGTAAACAATTAATGACATGTCCAGCTGGTAAAAAAACAGTGATCTTCAAACCTTAGCATTAGCAAAAATCTATGACGAAATACACCAGAGCATCCTCCAGAGAAAGTAAAAAAAAAAGTAGTTGATGGTTTGAAAGGAAAACATGCAAATATTTTTCTGATGAAGAAAATTGATAAAGAATTACTTTGTTCAGGCTGATATTATGAACAGTGGAGAATAAATGCTAGCTTTATGTTGCCAAGTTCTGCATTGGGAACACAACTGTGGACAGTATTATATCAGCAAGACTGAAGAAATAGGTGAGAAATGCACAGACATCATTGTTTCTTTTTATAAGGTCATGATCCAAATGCATTTAAATTACTACATGTAGATCTTTGGTTTTTCCAAAATTAATTGGTCTGTGAGAAAATGATTTTGGCACATTTTGTGTGCTGCACATCTCTGCTTACTAACCTATTATTAACATATTGACTGCCACTGACCGAATTGTGTAAACTTGCTGCCAGTGCCATGAGGTTGTTAGTATTTTCTGCTCAAAAATATATTTTTGAGCAGAAAATAAATGTATCATCAATGCTTATTTGTGATATATTTTTCACATAGTCACTTTTTTTTTTTTTTTTTTTTTTTTTTTTTTTGTAAAAAGTTTTCAGAGTTTATGTGATCATTATTATTATTCTACTGGAAACTCCATGGAGTCTGAAGAAGCACAAAGCACTCACAACTGACTCTGGCAACAACACATTTCACTTATTCACCTCTCTCCAAGCAAAAAATCTGGTCTTCACACCCCTACTAACCACACCTTTATTCAATTTTTAGGGATGACCCCTTGTACTGGTCCCTCTAGCCAAGTGCTGAAACATTTCCCCTGCTTATAAAACCCTTTAAGCAACTTAAATGTTTCTATCATATCCCCTCTTTTTTCTCCTGTCAACCAACTTCTGCAATCCATACACCTTCAATCTATTCTCACAGGGATCATTCCACAGGCCACTCACCATCTTGGTCACTTGCCTCTGAATCCTCTCCACTGTTTCCTCGTCCCCAAGAAACCAAGTGAACCAGACTTGAGCACAGTAATCCAGATGTGGATTACTTGAGCATTCCACACCTTGATAACTTCCTTATCTCTACTTATTAATGTGTTCTAACCAAGTAATCTTATGGGCTACCTTAGCAATATACTCTCTAAACTTTAACTTTCTGTTTACTGCCACTCCCAAATCTCTAGCTTCATCCATTTCTTGGAGTACAGTGCCATCAATGTGATACACGGCTAGTAATCTATTTATCCCAAAATGCATAACTTTACATTTCTCGACATTAAACTGATATTCATTAATTATTGCCCATGCTAACAGCCTATTTATATCGTGACGACCTTTTCTGTCGTGTTCTAAATCTATCTAGTTTCAAGTCACTTTTATGAATAATACAACTAATTACGAAGTGATCACCGATCCAAAAGTAGGGAAATTTATATTTATACTGCGCCACCCTATTCTTAGATTAGTCTATATAAATAGTAGGATCAGTTCTAAATTAAGTTAGCAGTCATCTCATTAGGCCGAATCATCTATTATCATTTTTACTTGGGGTTCCCGCAAGATTCGAATGTTTATGAACGGTGCAATAATAAGGAATTCAGGCAAACACAATATTTAGATCAACAAAATAAAACATTTAATATATGATATGGTTAACAAATACATGAACTCTATTTTAAAATGGAACTATACAATTAACTTAACACATCTTCTTAGGTCACTGATACTAATTCAATGTTCTAACTTTCATATACTATTCACAGTCTCACAAACACAAATCTTCTTATCTCAAGTTAATATAACAATTTCACATTTAATCAGTCTTCACAAATCTATCAGCTCAATGTTTATATTCACAGCAGGCAATAAACTACGTAAGCTATATTCAAAGCAAATATATTCCCGGATCTTGAGCATCGGAGATATATTACAGTTAATGCTAGAATAGAGAAACTTATACAACTACTCTTACCAGACAAATTCTTCAATACATCAAATTATTGAGAGAGCACTTATGAATTAACTTAATTAACATTAGCGGAACACACATAACAAATATTCTCCATAGTTTAAACTGTATCACTGTAAGTCGCACTTCACTATTCCAAACAACAGTAATTAGGTACTAATATCTTTTCCTGTTCACTTTTCTCCAAGTAATCAATATAACCTTTTCCTAGGGCAACACAGAATTTAATCGTAATCCAGATTAACTAGAACTAATCAGAATTTTCGCATTGACTGTCCAGTTTCCTTATATCTGATCACGGCATCAACCTTTCTTCATAACAACAGCAGATTTCGCTTATAACATTAAACTTTATGTTTCACTACTTATAGGTTCACTTCCGAACACTAAACTCATAAATTTCTGCCCTCAGGATTTTATAATCTTGGTTCCGCAAAACTCTCTCCTCACTCGCTAAATAATAATTCCTCTCCCTTCTCTGTCTTATCTATGACCTTCCTTCTCTCTCTGCTCTATCTATCCCTATCTATCTATGACCTTCACTCCCACCTTACGTTCGAACGCCACGCTCTACTCCACTCGTGGTTGTTTACGCGTGCGTTTCCATGACAATAGACTAAGCGTAAACATTTCGCCAATGTAATGTATGCTATATTACTGCTACATGAGTGATTACATAACATTAAATATTTCACAAATAAGAACAGTATAATATTTAAGCTATTTCTTCAACTTTTGATTACGTATACAGTTAAATATAAAAATACACTTTACGTTACACCATATATATTTAGTTATACAAAATTCTAAACATATTATTATTTTATAAGTTAATAATAGGTCAGGTTTTGAATAAATTTTTAATTAGTAATTCTTATTTAAGGAATAATAAATAAATTTATATGAGCCATGATTAATATTTAATAAGCAATGTTAAATGTGAATGAAAAATAATAAATTACATAACATAGCTTCATTCACAATTTAACATCCTGCAACTCTCCACATCGCCTTGATTAACTATTACTTTACCTATTCTGAATCATCAGCAAACAACTAAATATTTCCTTTCAAGTTCTTCCTATATCATTTATGTACAAATTAAATAGCAAAGTTCCCACCACTGAACCTTGCAGCACACTGCTAGTCACCTGTTTTTGCCTCGATTTTGCCCCTCCATATATCACTTTTTGATGTCTCTCCAGCAGCCACCCTCTTATCCACTTAACCAGTGTCATATCCATTCCCATTTGTTCTAATTTGCATAAACAGAGTTGCATGCGGTATTCTATCAAATGCCTTTGCAAAATCATTGAGTAGTCATTTCCTTTATCCAACTCAGTTGTTACTCTATTACAAAAAGTTAGTAAATTACTAAGGCATGACTGACCCTTCACAAATCCAGGTTGACCCTCATACAGTATATTTTTATCTACCCATTCTTGAATTCTTTTTTACCAATTTTTCTAGTACCACCATGCCCGAGATACTGATTAGTCTATAATTTGATACTCTGGTTTTAGTACCTCCCTTATGAAAAGGGATTATTTTGTCCTCATTCCACTCCATTGGAACTCCAGAATGGAGACTTAAAGAGCCTAGTCAGAGACACTGCCGGTTCCCTTGCACATTCTCACAAAACCCTAGCTGATATCCCATCTAATCTCACAGCTGTATTTACGTCACAATTCTGCAATAGCCAAAGACCCTCCAATTTATCCACCTCTGTTCTCACATTAATGTCTGTCACATAGGATAAAACAGTAATCTCACTAGAATGATATATCCTTGTAAAGTGGTCACTCAGTAACTTAAATGTTTTATCGACTTCTACCTCTTCATAACCATCATCACTCATTAAGGTTGATCTTCATAGTCATTCTTCCTCTTACCTGCCACATAATGAGAACTCTTTGGGATTTCTTTTGGTATGCTCAGCTAATTCCTTCTCATAATCTGATTTTGCCTTCCTTGATATGTTGGTCGCCTTTCTTGCTTCAGCCTTGCACTGGTCATCTTTCTCTTTATAAACCCTCCACAGCATTTTCTTTTTCTGCAGCTTGTACTTAATGATATCACTCATCCATCTAACTCCTACCCGAGTAACCCTCCTAACCCTGCAGTGTTTTATTCCATGGTACAAATTTAAGCTTCTTCCTAAGCATGTCATAATCACCTGCCTTGTAGTTCCACAAATGCCCCTCCTAGATAGAATATTCCTCATGATTTACAATTTCCCAAGTCAAGTCAAGACTGCATGGCCACTTTCATCAATTGGAGGCAATGTTGCCAACTTGGCTATGGATAGCTCTTCTTATCCTATGACCAGGTCCAATACTCTTCCACCCCTAGTCCCCTCCATCACATGCTGCCGTAAGTAATTATCTCTCAGCAGGTGTATAAATTTCCTTCCTGCCATTTGATCTTTCTTCCTTCCAGTATACATCTCCATACTTGAGGTCTCCCATAATGATCACTCGGCCTATACTCATTGTATTAATCTGGAGATGCATGTCTTCCAGATCATGTGTAAAACTCCCTGGCCTATAGCAACAACCAACTGTATATTTTGTTTTACTGGCCTTAATCTCACACCAGATTGTTTCAAATGAACAGTCACCCTCCTGCCTGTCTCCTGTTTTTTTGGCTGCAATTCATTCTATCATCAGTAGTATCTTCCCCCATCCTATCTTCTCTGAAAATACTAAATCCTTCACATTCAATCACTGTAACTACATCACCTGCTGTTAGCAAAGTCTCACTAATGTCTATAATATTTGGTGAGGTTGCACTAACCAATGCCAAAAACTCCTCCCTCTTGTTCCTGATACTTCTGGCATTAGTGACAAAGAAGTTAATAAGAAGAAGCCAATATCTAAGGATCATAGATTGCTTCATATGGTGACTCAATCATTAAAGGTGTGGTAAAAGATAAAGTGTACCAGACATGTTTTGTTTCACAGGTGGTTCAATAAAACAAATATCAGATGTTTTGCAGAGAAGGAAGGAATGGGACAGAATGAATGGTAGTGGTGGGCACAAACAACTTGAATAGCAGGACAAAGTATGTGGAAAGGGATTTAAAGAAGTTGTTGCAGGAAGTGAAGAATAATAGTGTCATTGGAAAAGTGTTTAGTTTGTTGCCCAGATTTAACAGTAGTGAACTGAGAAGGAGAACAATGATACTGAATGAAAAATGGCTGAATTGTGTTAGGTGGATAGTGTTCAATTTGTGAATGTATGGAATGAATTTGAAGGGAAATTAGAATGGCTCAAAGCTGATGGAATGCATTTGAATGGGTTTGGTGTTAGTCATTTTCAGAACTCCCTGGACTATAGCAACAACAAACTGTATATTTTGTCTTAGTGGCCTTAATATACCAGATTGCTTCAAATGACTATCCACCCTTCTGCTTGTCTCCTATTCTTTTTGGTTGCAATTCTTCTGCTATCATCAACAGTACCCCCCCCCCATTATATTACTAGCTGAAAGATTTTCGTCTCGTGTAAATAAGAACCCCACGTACAACTAGCACACTAATATTCAGTATGAAAAATATGATACCAAGATAACTCATAGTTGGTGTCCTGATATAAACAGCCATGTAGTATTTATTTCATAGTTGACGATGAATGTGTTAAAGAGTAAAGTTAAAACTGCCTTACTTTTACTATGCTGCCTTAGTTTACTAAGGCAAAGAATTTTGGCCTGGTACAAGTCAGTCAGGTTAACAGTTTAATCTATTATAAAAATATTTCACATATATATCCAAAAATGGATTAACAGTTAGAATGTATTTCTATAGCATGTCTATCAACTGCAAGTGTTTTTCTAATTATAGTTTTGTTTTTTCTGTATACGTGTGTGCGTGCATAAATAGAGGAAAATCTTTGCCATTTCTGCATGACAGTTAACTCACCTTCAACTACAAAAGCTCTTTTTAAGCATTCCTCACATCTCAGTTGGCATATTATTCAAGTCTTACCTGCCAAAAGGCAAATCTTTCTTCCAAATGCACTAAAGATTCTTCACTCAGCACTGCTGATATTCATCAAACAGCAAGGAATAGTAGCAGCAAACTATCAGTTAAGCTCAATTTTATTATATTAATGTAGTCATAAAGAGAAGCTAGTGAAACAGACATAGGTGGTCTCTAACTGCTGCAGTAATCAGTATTCGTAATCAGTAATCAGTAATCAGTATTATATTGGCAAGACTAAAGAGATAGGTGAGAAATACTAGTGGATTTCTCAGTTAAAATCTAAGGATATATTACTAAGGCAACAAACACCAAAGTGTTGGAACATAGAAGTCACTATTTCTTTTTATAAGGTCATGATCCAAATGCATTTAGATTACTACATGTAGATCTTTGGTTCTACTCAACATCACCAGAGTTAAATATTGGTACTATCAACATAAGAAACCTGAATGGCAAAGAAATGGAGCTAGCTGATGAATTAGATAAGTACCAGATCGACATAATAGGGGCGACTGAAACAAAAAAGACAAAAACTGGAGAGATCTTTATGAACAATAAATAAAAAATGATATATTCAGGAAATGACAATCAAGGAAAAGGAGTAGCTACGGTATTCAACACAAAATACGAGGCTAATCTTCTTGAATGGCAGGCAGTCACAAGTAGAGTGATGTGGGCAAATATTAGAATGGGGAATTGGACAATGAGACATATTTGTGCCCATGGTCCCACAGAAGGTTCTATTAAGGTAGAAGTGGAGAAATTATTTGATGCTTTAGAAAAAGCAACTGACACAATGAAAAAGGAAAAGTTCCTTGTTGGGGATCTAAATAGCAGGAAATCACTGTTGACATACAAAAATATTTTGGGAAAATTTGGAGAAAAAAAGCAAAGCCAATAATAATGGCAAATACCTGTTAGATTTCTGCTCAGGACATGGACTGGTAATTACTAAAACCATGTTCCAACATAAAAATGTGCACAAATTCACATGGAGAGAAGAGGCAAGGAATAAGAAAAGTCTCAATGACTATGTTATTGTTGATAGTGATGTTTTCTCCCTGGTGCAGGACACCAGAGTGTACAGAGGATTTGAAATCGGAAGTGATCACTATTTAGTCTTGAGCAGGATAAAATTGAATTTCATATTGAAAAGAATAACATGTAAGAAAGTTTTAAAGCGAATGAAAGTTGAGCAGCTTTCAGATGTGAACTGTAGACTAAAATTCACAAAGATTATTGAAGAAAAATTGAAAGAGTTTGAGAACAGGAACCAAACCTTGGAGATTCAGTGGCAAGCCTTGAAGAAAACCCTGCCTGATTCAGCAAGCGAGGCATGTGGTGAGGTTGCCTGCAAGGATAGAAAAATCAGAACTCCATGGTAGACACAGGAAGTTAAAGAGTCAGTGATGGAAAACAAGAAAGCATATCAAAAGTTCCTGGCAAATAAGTCAGCTTGTGCTCTTAGAGAATACAGAGACAAATGTAAGAAAGCTAAACAAAAGTCATGGGAGGACTTTTGCAAGAACATAGAAAATAAATATCAAGAAGGTGGTAAGATATTCTGGAAGTTGTTGAAGAAGCTTAGAAATGGAGGAAAGAGTGCTATAAAAGCACTCTTTTACCCTTAGAGATGATAAAGGTGACATGAAAACGGAAGAAAAAGATATCCTTGAAGTATGTAATTACTTAGAAAAATTGCTAAATGAAACAAGTAGTGATAGCACAGTGGTAAAAAACACTCAACAGGCATACAGTCAGGAATACATAACCATACTTGAAGTAGAAAAAGCCATCAAAGGGTTGAAATGTGGAAAGGCAGCAGGAGTTGATGATATTCGACCAGAAATGCTGAAATATGGTGGTATAAAAGTCTTACAGTGGCTGCACTGCATAGTTTAGAAAGCCTGGACAGAGGGACGAATTCCCGATGATAGCTCTAATAGTACCCATATATAAAAAGGGAAATAAAACTGAATGTGAATATTACAGAAGTATTTCCCTACTGAGTATTCCTGGCAAGATCTATGCAAGTATACTTGAGATACGGTTGAGAAGAATTGTGGAAGAAAAGCTTGGTGAAGAACAAGCTGGATTCAGGCCAAATAGAGGCTGTCAGGATCAGATCTTCACTTTACGACAAATAGTCGAGAAAGCATGGGAATATAACAAAGATCTGTATTTAAGTTTTGTCGATCTGGAAAAGGCATATGACAAGGTGCCAAGAGAGAAGCTATTCAATACGTTACAGTTATATGGTGTCAATGGGGCATTATATCAAGCAATACTTAGTCTTTAATTGAGTTGTAAGTCAGCAGTTAGAATTGAAGGAAGTACAGGAACATGGTTTAATGTTAAATCTGGTGTGAGACAAGGATGTACATTATCCCCTCTGTTATTCATTATCTATATGGATCACATTACTATTATTATTACTATTATTACGGGCAACTCCAGGGAGTCATTAGACTCATCGAGGGAGGCCCCAAATCATATTCATCACAACTATCTGACATTCATACAGTATCTATCATACCTCGCCTTAAACTCATTCACTGTCACAGCATCCACTACAGACTCAGGGAGCGCATTCCACTCATTCACTACTCTAAAAGTAAAGAACCCAGCTCTAACACCTTTACTGACCACACTTTTGCCCAGTTTCCATGGATGTCCCCTAGTCCTCCCACAACCAGCCCTGTTCTCAAAAATATCTTCTGAATTAATTTTATAGAAACCCTTCAGTAATTTGAATGTCTCAATCATATCTCCCCTCCTCCGCCTATCAACCAATTTTTGCAACCCACAAATCCTCAACCTGTTCTCATACGGTTCATTCCACAGACCTGCTATCATCTTGGTCACTCGCCTCTGGATCCTCTCCACATCCTCCCCATCAAGAAGAAACCTAGGTGAACAAATCTGAGCACAGTAGTCTAGATGGGGTCTTATCAAGGCTCGATAGAGAGGAACAATAACCTGCTTGTCTCTGCTTGTCAACGTATTCTTCAGCAACCAAGTGATTTGATGAGCTGTTTTGGTCACTTTTGCAATGTGTCCCCTAAATTTCAATTCCCTATCCACCAACACTCCTAAATCTCGTGCCTCATCAATTTCCTGGAGCAGGGTTCCACCAATGCAGTAAACTGCCTCCAATCTTTTCACCCCAAAATGCATAACCTTACATTTTGCCACATTAAACTGACATCCATTCTCCTTAGCCCAGACCTCCAATCTATCCAAATCATCCTGCAAAATTTTGACGTCATCTGCATTCACTATTGCCCTACCCAACTTCGCATCATCCGCAAACAAATGAACTGTTCCTCTCAGATCATTTCCAATATCATTTATGAACAAATTAAACAGCATTGGTCCAAGAACAGATCCTTGTGGCACACCACTAGTCACAGGCCGTCTTGTGGACTCTACTCCCGAGTAAACCACTCTCTGATATCTCTCCGTCAACCACCCTCCTATCCATCTCACCAACCCTATGTCCATTCCCATATGCTGCAATTTACTGATTAGAATTCCATGTGGAATCCTGTCAAAGGCCTTGGCAAGGTCCAGTAGAATCACCGTAAACCCATTACCCTTATCCAGTTCAGCCGTCACTGTGTTATAATACGTGAGCAAGTTACTGCGGCATGACCTACCCTTCACAAAACCATGCTGTCCCCGATACAGTATCCCATTTTCTTCAATCCAATCTTGTATTTTCCTTTTGACTATTTTCTCTAAGACCTTTACAATGATTCCTGATATGCTAATCGGTCGGTAATTTACAACAGCAGTCTTGGAACCACCTTTATGCAGTGGAACTATTTTCCCCTCTTTCCACCCGCTCGGGACTAACCCAGACCCGAGACTCAAATTAAACAAAATGGTCAAGGGTACTGACAATTCTTTAGCTGCTTCTCGTACAACACGAGCTGGTATACCATCCAATCCTACAGATGTATTGACATTGAGGTTATGCAATAGACTACTCACCTCCACTTCATTAACCACAATTCCCGTATAATCTACTGGTTTATTCGTTTCTGCAATGTCACCACCTTGATGATATACTTTTGTAAAGTGCTCACTCAGTAACTCAACTATCTCAACTGATTCAGTTACCTCCCTACCATCGGCATTCTTTAAAATCAATCTGCCATGTACATTTTTCCTTTTACTTGCTACATATCTAAAAAACTGTTTAGGATTCTCTTTAGCCTGCATGGCCAATGTTCTTTCGTAATCTTTTTTGCTTTTCTTACCACACTCGTCACCCTTCTGGCCTGCGCTTTATACCGTTCATGTGCCTGCCGGTCACCCTTCTCCTTAAATTCCCTCCATATTTGTTTCTTTTTTTGCAACTCAAGCTTAATGGTGTTATTCATCCATTTAACCCCTACTTGATTTATTATTCGGACTCTAGGTATACAGTCAGCCATTGCTTCATGCAAGCACTTCTTAACTACCTCCCATGCACTATCAACTTCTAGTCCTTGCAGTTGTACATGCCATGGCACTGAACCAATCAAACTCCTAAGCTTGTCATACTTTCCCGCCCGATAATTCCACATGTACCCTGTCTTAATTGAAAATTCTACACCTTTAGCCACCTCCCAAGTTAAGACCCTATGATCACTCTCACCGATTGGTGGCAATGTGGTCATATTTGTTACAGCCAAATCCTCAGATGTAATTACTAGGTCAAGCACTCTCTGACCCCTAGTATTTTCCATTACATGCTGTCGCAGATAGTTATCCCTTAATAACCGCATAAAATCCAGTTCCTTCCTCCCATGTGTCATCTCCTCACTCCAATCAATGCGACCATAGTTGAAATCTCCCATAATAATCACCCTCCTTCCACCCATTTCTTCTATTTGCTTGTGCATACTGTCATCACCATCTTTTCCATCACCTGGTCTATAGCAGCACCCAATTGTATATTTAGTTCTGCTAGCCACAATCTCACACCAAATGGCCTCAAATGTGCTCTTTTCTCTATCCTGCAATTCAACTTCTATTCTCCTTGGCTGGAGCTCATCAGCTATCATCAACAATACTCCTCCCCCCATTTTATTCTCTCTGTCATTCCTGAACACACTATACCCATCACATTCAATCCCACTAGTTATATCATCTACAGTCAGCCATGTTTCACTAATACCTATAACCTGTGGTCTGGAAGTGCCAACCATGGCCAAAAACTCTTCCTTCTTGTTCCTAATACTCCTAGTATTAGTGTACATGAATTTAAGACCCCCATTAGCCCCAACCCTACCTTGATGCCTTATATTAACTATCCCACTCTGATTTGTTGTCCTTATTTGCTCTGGCATATTATATTCATTCTTACATTCAACTGCCTCCATAAGGACTGTATCTCTACCCACCCCCCCTAACAAATCTAGTTTACCTGAATTTGCACATCCACTACATTCAGCAACACTTTCTCAAGTCTTCTTACACCGTAACCATTCAAATGCAAGCCATCCATCTTATATAGATCCTTTCGCCCATCAAACTCACTCCACACATCCACAAATTCCACACCACTCGTCATACATAACCCACGCATAAAGTCATTTGCAATTATAGCCCTCCTTTTAAACATTTCACTGTCATACCGTGGCAAAAGACTAATCATTCTAACTCTCTCACTCTTTTCTTTTGCTACCTCAAACAATTCATTCAGGTCTTCTATCATTTCCATTTTATCTCCTTTCAAATCATTCGTACCTGCCACAACAATCATTTCTTTCACCTTTCCTTTTGCTCTCTAATAGACGCAGTTACGTCCTTTATGGTCGCACCAGGTTGGTACGATTTTGTCAAATCCTCTACTAACACACCTCGTACTAACGAGTCTCCATACAGCACTCTATCCTTCATTTTGTTCATGTTCATCACATTATGAAGGAAAGTGGTATTAAATATGATATTAAAATTGGAGATGTTAATGTCAGCTCTTTGCTTTATGCGGAAGATGTTATATTTCTAAATAAATCCGCTACAAGTCTGCAAGATTCTCTGACTAAATTGAATAGCTGTTGTAATAGATATGGTATGAAGGTCAGCAATAAAAAGACAAAGACAATGAAAATAGGCAGAGTCATTGAAAATGTCAACTGTGTTGTGAATGGAGAACCTGTGGAACAAGTAAAACATTTCAGCTACTTAGGCACGATTTTTAGTGAAGATGGTAAATTAAATATAGAAATAGAAAGCCTGTGTAGCTCAGCAGATGTGGCGTTTGCACACCGGCGCGCTTGGCCGCACGAAGGAAGACTTGGTTTCGAGTCTAGTCGGCGACTAGAGGAAATTTTTCTAAGCCTTTTTTTGACCAGTTCCCGAGTTAGTCGATCTCTGGCACGGGCAAGCAGGTTTTTCCTCCCGGAAACTCGGGTTTTTTGTCCTGTAAACTCAAGAAAATCGACCGTAGAACCCACATTATTTCAGACATTAAATATATTGTGTTAGGGTTAGGGACCACGAGATGGCGGCACATTTGAGCCGTCTCTCTTCACTGCATACCGCTTAATTAGTGATAGCCTTGGGCCATCTGTCTCTGATTGGGTACCAGTGGAGATTGAACTGCCCACTCAGTATCCAAAAAGTTAGATAGGGCTAAATGGCCTCGCCTACTCCCGTATACGGGAATAAAAAGGCGTTAGCTGATTTTTTTTTTTTTTTTATATAGAAATAGACAACAGAATCAGCAAAGTTGGTATGGTGGGAAGTCAATTGAATAAATTCATATGGAATAAGAGAGAAATTAGTAGGAACACTAAATTAGCTGTATACAAGACAGTGTTCACACCAGTTTTAACTTATGGATCTGAGAGCTGGGTCAGAAGTAAAACACTTGACCAAAGACTAGAGACTGCAGATATGAGAGTCCTGAGAAAGATTATAGGCATGAACAGATGGCATCAATGGCAATATCATATTGAAAACGAGGATTAGGAAAGAACTTGACATTGTAGGCATCCAGGAATGCATTAGCAGAGCTAATCTCAGGTGGTATGGTCACTTAAATAGAATGGGCGAGGAAAGATTAGCAAAACAAGTGTCCTCTGCCAGGTTGACAGGAAAACGACCCAGAGATAGACCAAGATATAGGTGGATTGATGTGGTACAATGTGCCTTAGACGATAGAAATATAAGATCTGATAATGATAATATTGGAGTCTTGACAAGTAATAGACTGATTTGGAGGAAAATTGTAGACAGGAAGTTAGTAATGATGTAAATTTTTCATGTAGTACTATCGTATCCTGTACACCTCTTGAGGGTACGTGTCAGGAATTTGATGATGAGATCTTTGGTTAGCTGAGGATGTGTGAAAGGTGTTCTCCAGTGGAGAAGATGCTGAGGTCTTTCCAGTAAAAGAATGTGTCATTTAATAAGTTGCTGTTCTTCCAACTATACCTTGGTGGCATGACTGGAAGAGTAAACTACAATATGGAGTGTTGGTAAGGGACTGAGGAGAACAGTAAGCGCACTGACAGTGAATGAATTTAATAAGAAATATCATAGGCACTAGTTGCCTACAGTGGGCATCTCATAAAATAACCATAAGATCTCATGGAGTCATAAGTAACTTTAAATTTTAATTATGAAATGAGAGTTATTTCATATTAAATATATTAAACAAGTGCAAAACACTTCTAACAAGAAAAAATAGAATAAAACACAAAATTGGTAGGGAGTAACAAGTGCTCTCCAGAAATCCTGCATATCTAAACACAACAGTTATACTGGAAAAGTGTACAGTGTTAATGTTTAATGCTAAATGATCATGTATATTCACTCTTGATGAAGCAGCATTATGGACCGCAGCTATTCAGACAAATAGTTCTTTACCAATGGCTACTCACTTCTTCAAAAATAAATTCTGTGGATCTGATGGAAAAGCTAGATAAGTTTTCTGATGAAGCAGTGGGTTCTGCTAACCAGTATTTTAAGTCTGTCTTGTGAACTTCTCTTTTTCCAAGCATACTGCCAACTGTGGACTTGGAATGCCAGTTCCAAGGTTTGTGCTATAAAAATGACTAATGCTACCTGTCAAATATTTGTCCTCCCATATTCTAGTGGTATCTATCACACCTGGAAATTAGCCCATGTTCAACTCATTCCTAAGAAGAGCAATAAATCTTTGCTGTCTAATTAATATCTAATTTCACTCAATTCTTCCTAAAGTAATGGCGAATACCATTAACATTCAATTCATGCTGCCTCGATTTCTTCAAAACTAATAAACAATCACAAATTTGGATTCTGCCATTGTTGATTAACAGATCTTGTTGCTTATGTTACCCACCTGTGGACATACAGAGTGGCCATAAAATAACTTTCCCTTTTTGGAGGTATCTGTAGCTAAAATGAATAAACGGAATGAGATCAAATTTTATATTGAGACTTTTGAAGGCATGGGGGGAGATGATTTTCACGAAAAAAAGATTTAGTAACAAAATCACCGATAGGGGAAATTTTGGCGCTGGCGGAGCCAAAAACAAGTGGATAATTACATTAAAGGCAGATAAAATGGAATAATAACATTTCGACGGTGTAAGCGGCAGCTGCGTCACTCATTCCAGCTGGATATGTAGCGTGTTACAATGATAATAATTAAACTAAAACAACAACTTGTAAGAGACACAGAAATTAATGTTTCATTCATCAGAATCAGGGTCCCCTGGAACACATACATGATTTTCAAATGTGCTGACCTTTCCTGTGTACAACAAATTGCATCCGGTGTGTGACATGCTCTACAGCTGAGAGTAAGGAGTTGGATTGGATGTTCATAAAACCCATTTTATGTTCTCTTTCAAGACACACAAGTTGGGAACACCACCAACATACACAACAGATTTTAAATACTCCCACAGCCAAAAGTCACATGGAATGATGTCCGGGGATCGAGGCGGCCATGCCGTCGAAAAGAACTGACTGATAACCCTCTCATTACTGAAATGCTGGAGTAAAAGGCACTGTACTGAATGTTCAATGTGTGGCCGTGCTCCATCCTGCATAAAAATTATGGAGGCCAAACATTGTCTTTGCTGCAATGCAGGAATGACAAAATTTTTCACAAAAGAATGACAAAACGGTTACTTTTGGAGAATGCAGTGGTACTTGCTGGATCACTTGGGTATGTTCAGATGACCAAATTCTGCAGTTGTGAGTGGTCCCTGTGTCGTTGAACACTGAAGTAGCAACGTCTGTTACTGTACACTCTTCTTGCACTGCTTTCTGACCTCTGCCAGGTCTAACTCCTAGTGATCCAGTTTCTTGAAACTTCTTAATCATAGCTCTCAGTGCTACAGCTGACATAGGACCTGTATGTAGGTTATGAAGCCTTCTAAATTCCTGAAGGACTGCTATGCTATTGCACTGTTTAAGGTAAAACAACTTAACAAGTTGTTTAACTTAAACCTTAACCTTAAAGCACACTGAGGCAAGGTAGAACACATATTGAGCACAATTCGTCAGTCATTCGAATAAGTGCCTGAACGTTCCCAATCCCTTTTTAAGTCGAATTGGTGGTGCTGCTGTCACATACACACAGCAAAATTTGCATAATCCTTTTTACCTGTGTTTACTGCAAATATATGACTGCTTTCGGCTCTGCCAGCACCAAAATTTCCCCTATCGGCAACTTTTGGTACTAAATCCTTTTTTCGCGGAATTCATCTCATCAATATAAAATGTGGTCTCATTCCATGTATTAGTTTTAGCTACAGATACCTCCAAAGAGGGAAAGTTAATTTATGGCCACCCTGTATTACATATTATAATTTTATAACATGTAATACAGTAGAAATGAGTAGAGTTCTAGTTCTGTGTGACACTAAACTGCAAAGATGTCATCAATGTAGCATAGCCAAATTGTTGATTTTAGGTCAAGAGTGAAAATTCTATCTTCTAGATGTTCAAGAAAAAAAGTTTAAATTCAAAAAAACAGTAGCATGCATGCATGCTTAAATTGGAATCCCTTTATGTATAATATTCATGTGTTCATGGATTAAAACTATTGGGCTGAAATTAAAATATAACAGATAAATTATTTAATACAACTGAGGGCAACAATTTCCCAAAACTTCTGAAATAGTGAGCCAGTCCTTCCAATTGAGATTAGGTCTATGAAGTAAGGCTTCAGCACTTTCTTCATATATACATTCATGTTTATATATGGATCTATGTAGTCAAATAGTATCAAGAAAAAAAGGTATTTTTTTTTGCTTGCACTACTTGTGCATTTAAAAAATGTGTAAATAGTTGTTTTTTTAATATATTTAAAATATATATTAGTATGGTGTGTATGTATGCACATGTGTACATGGTATGTTTACCAACCTGAGATGCTAAGGAAAAACTAGGTGGTCCAGGAGACATGTTCTTTTTTTTCCCACTTCCAGCACCTCCAGTACTATTACTAGCACTATTTGTAGTGGATGATTTCCTTTTACGGCGCTTGCTTGGTGGACGTTGCGTTTCTGCAAATGAAAACAAATTAAATAATGGATCTAGGCCATTTATGATTCATTTATACATTAATTTCTGAAGAGAAAATTTTAGAAGCAACATGCAAACACACCACTATGATAGTAATAAATCTAATTACTAGAGGTATGGCTGGGAATGTTCCTAGCTGATATTTTATATTAATCATTTTATTTATTTTGTTTTAATCAAGATGTAACTGTGCTATCTATCTGCAACTACCTATTAATCATAATGTGTAACATGCTTTTAATAATGTTTATACAAGAGTAATGTAGATAATGACTACACACACACACACACACACACACACACACACACACACACACACACACACACACACACACACACACACACACACATCTCTAAATGAGAGAGAAAGTGCAGAAGTTATTAAGTTCAAAAGTACCAGAAGAGAACAAATGGCATATCAATAATTTTGTTTATCCTATAAAAATTTGTGGAAAAGCTGAAGTACAGCAGAAGAAGCCATTTTCAATTAGCTTTTCATATATCTAAGAAATGCAGAAATAATTTGATCCAAAATAACATCTAGTCATTCAAAGAAAGAATTAGATATTCAGCAGGAATTATTCTGCTTGTTCACATTTATGGGAAATGTTCAAGTTACATTGACTGCACAGAGTAATCGATAACTGAAATGCTCTATTTACTATTGCCAAGATTTACCTTCAATCTGAAATGTTCCCGTAAAAAGAAGCATTTCTGATGGATGTCTTTCCTGACACTAACCAACTGCTGGAAATAAAATGAAATGCTGTCCAGTTTAAGAAAATGTAGTGAAAATTTTTCTGTCAGGCAGAGGTGACAATTAAATACATTATTTCAGTAAGTAGAAAATGTACAACACCACCAACTTCTATATCAACAATGATATGAAACTTGAAACAACCATAATGTATGTTACATTTCTTGAACATGTAGGGGGGAAAAGAGAGAGGGAGAGAGAAAGGAATAAATGCAATGACGAAATGTATGTGTGAGAGAGAGTTAGACCAGAAAAAAAAAAAAAAAAACAGAAATGAATCAGATTCAAACTGCAAACACATGCTAACAAGTCTGGTAAAAAAATAAATAACTAAATAATGAAAATAAAAAATATTGTATATATTTATTTTTGTGATTTCTGATCACACTGATCAAGCCAATATCCCAATTACTAATTAATAGATATCATTATCATATTCACTATGAATGTCAAATATTAACCAAAGGCAGCAAAATTAAATCTCTTATTTTGCAAAATTATAATGAATAACTGTGTGTGTGTGTGTGTGTGTGTGTGTGTGTGTGTGTGTGTGTGTGTGTGTGTGTGTGTGTGTGTGTGTGAAAGAGAGAGCGCAAGTGACAGAAAGAGAAGAGGAAAAGTAATTATGAGCTCTGGTAACTGTGTGTATGATGTGTAAAATTCTATGTGTGAAAAATATAAAAATATACAAAACAAATATTTCAATTAAGAATATAAAAAATTAATAAAAATAATAAAATTAACCTACAATAATCTTTTTTTTTTTTTAACTATTATTACAATTCATTGATACTTTTATCATTAAAAAAAAAAAAGTTAGTATTCAGTTCAAGGGGTTAGTTCTTATCCCTAAAATAAGCTCATGCAATAATATACAGTAACATCCCATATTTGCACTTTTGATTTTTAAGGGGACTTAACAAAAAAATTACTTTCTTCTCTAAGGTTTTAAAATCTGCTATTCCTAGAGACACTTTCTCTCTCTCTCTCTCTCTCTCTCTCTCTCTTTCTCTTTCTGAAAATAATTTCATGTATGGGAATATCAGTATTAGTATTTAAAAATTATTCCTTTAATACCTTTTCCATTTTTCATACTTAAATTTGATTTGCTTGCTTCTTTCTTTCTTTCACGATGCAATAACATACACTTTATTGTTTTTTTTTTGTTTCCAACAAAAACAAAAATTTTTACAATCATTTATAATGGGGATGCTAGCATAACTAAACACGTCTGACCTAAAATAATTTTTTTCTTCCTTTCTCCCCCTGCCACTTGAAAATATACCATTTCTTATTTTTGCTCTTCTACCTCCTAATGACAAGTAACTTAAACACTTTAAACAGTATGGAGTAGATTGTGTTTTTCAAGGAAGGAAAAAAAGTACATACAAGATAAACGCACTAAATTCAAGCGCAAAATTACTAATGCTATACATATAAAAATATTTATAAGAAAGGAAAAATATACATATAACTAAAAGATGTCCAATAATTGCTAGATCATTACTTCCACACATTCTGTGATATTGTGTAAAAATAAATACAATTACTAATAATAACTGAAATATCCTACACTATTTATTTAATAAGAAAATATGATTCATTTATAAAATATTAAAGATGTATTTACTGGGGGGTATAAACAAATGAGACCAAAAACATTCACATAAATATGGGATTTTACTGTAATCAGTTTTCAAGAGTTGCCCTAACATGCTGGGCAGCTTGAGGCATGGCTGTAAAGAAAAAAGGCCCAGGTCAGTGTTATTGGTTAGAGTTTACCACCACCTTTGATTATGAGTGTGTAGGGAGGGAGGGATTTGCCACTTTCACATACCTACTTCTTGAGGTGTTTTAAGATCATTTGGAGCACCCCGCTGAGTAGCACCTAATGGGATTAATCAATCAACATAAGCCTTTTTTTTGCTCCCACCAATACCTAAAACAAACTACTACCCTTCTTAACCTTCTAAACTGCACTAAAGCTCTGCAAACCAAGGTTAAGTAGCTAGAGAGAATATAACTTAAAATTTTACTACATTTCAACTTCAACCTGAAAAGCAATGATATACAGTGGTAATAATTAAGTCATATAACCTTCACACAATTTAAAGTTAGAATTAGCATACAATTTCTAAAATTCAAAAAACTAAGTTAAAAGTATTTTTCTGTTTATTGAAAGCTAATTAATCCTGGCTGAGGTAATGTTTACATAAAATAATTTTAAAGAAGCATTTTCATGACATACATTTTATCAACATTAGTTTTGAAATAAAAAACACTAAAGTGATTATTTCAAGAAAAAGATTTTATACCTCAGCTAGTTTTTCTAAAATACAGCAAAGTTTAAATTTAAACAACTTTATGCATTTATTAAGAAATACAACAGTTCATCTTGCTTCTTCCCTATCCTAAAATAACAACATCATAAATAGAAACTTCTGAATAAAACAGTCATGATTCTACATATTATTTATTATGGGGGAGGGATGCTATAACTGGATTAAAAGGCAAATATTTTATTTAACTGTTTTCCAAATATAATTCCTGAAGTTTGCAATGCAATCTTTGATTTGAATGGAAAATGAATACAATTTTTAATTAAAGAAAGTATTTATTACTAATTTAAACAATAACTTATATCATATTCGAATCACATTCTAAGTTGCACAATGACGCTTTAGATATAGTCCAAGTCCATTTCATTCATCAGTTCTCTGGAATAATGGAGTGTAGCATGAATACACCTATTTATTCTTTATTAATTCAAAAAATGAAAGTGGTAACATAGCTATGAAGTGTAATAGTAGATTGTCTCAAATTAGCTTTGCTACCATTTTTATAATCATCTTAGAGTAAATCACTCAATAAATACCTTCTCAATTACTGAAATCACTGCTAAATTTATTGAAAGAAATAAGCCTTTCTTCATCACTCTATCACTCACTTACACAACATTCAGCAAGCACCACACCTCTACAAAAATGTATTTATGTCTATTATTCCTACCTCTGTCAAGGCCAAAGATAATCCTATCATACCTGTGTGTATGGGGAGAATGCACTTCAACATCAATAGTCTAATGAAAAGTAGACTACTTCATCTTCAAAGAGCTTTGTATACAACTTCTACAAGTACATGAGAGTAAAAGTCCCATAAGAACTTTCTTGGTAATCAAGAACTGGAATTATGCAAGCCCCATTCTTTCAGTATACTTCACAGTTGGGATACAGGGAGTGTGTGTGTGCTTTGAAAGAGATAATGCAATTTCTTTGATAAAACTGTTATGTGAGTATAAACTGCTGGTATGTACCTTCTTGGTTATTGGTTTACTGTATAATGAACTACTGGAAACACTAGAAGATCCTAACGAAATGTCTCTCAACACTGCAATGGATCACTCAACTGACAATTAATCACTTTTCATCATTTATAATAAAATAAGGCAAAAGAATAAGCCAACATGCTGGCTTAGTGTCATTGCAGATTTGAATGATTAAATGTTACAAGATCTGATCATTCAAATATATAGAACTTTTTGTCTACTGCTTGATGAATATGGAAGTGAATCCGCCTGCAAAAGTTGCAAATCTATCATACATTTCAGTACCGTAGGTGGGTTAAGAGTTAAATAACTTGATTTCCCCATTCTAGAAACTAAACATGAGTACTTTTTCAACCCACTTTGGGTCTTCAAAAAACAATAGGGTGGTGGTCTCACATCTATGTCACAATGGGAATATGAACCCACAGCCTGTGGAGGACAGAGACAATACATGAACATAATTTGACTGCACTGTTTCTGATTTTCATTTCTCCTTATATGACTTTCAAAAAAAACTAGACAAAAGAAATGGATTCATCTTTGTATTGAATGGATGAAATATGTGAACAATAAGTTCATGTTGAAATGACTTTTTATAACATGAGAAAAATGTATGAGAAAATAAAGAATACCCATTGTACATATCATGCAGAGTTAGACTATGCTATACTTTGCAATTTGAGGCTTGACCTTTGAGATGAATTTAATCTTCTCCTTTTTTCCTCACAAGATGCACAATGTGTTGTGAAATAATAAGATAAAAAACAAACAAAAAAAAACTAGTTTTTCTCTCTGGTCACACATTATGCATTAAGACTAATCATCTTTATTCTTAGCTTTGCAACCGATAATAAATAAATAAAAACTAAAAGTAGTATGGTACATTTCCAGGCTGGCAAAGTCTATCATTTCAGAAACACACTTCTTGATATATGATTTTTCATGCATTCTCCTTCCAAATTAGGACTATTAAACCCCCCCCCCCCCCTCAGAAACAGCATATCAGAACTACCACCTCCTTTTCTTGGTAACTGACTGATAACACCAATGTGATAGGTTACATATTTCCTAAGTTTCTATTAATCTGCTGTAGAGAAAGCTATTTAAAGATAGTTTATTTGACAGTTACCTGTTTAAAAGAAAAAGAGGATAGGAATTTCTACCTAATACTATCAAACAAAATCACTGGAAAAACAATTTTATATTTTTAACGGCTCTTTAAAAAGTTATTCACTTAGCTGAAACTTAAAGGGTCTTAAGATAACATTTTTTGCTTGGAATTTCTGCAAAAAAGTGTTTTGATTTTACCATTAACAGTAGTTATTACTGCAATGGAATCCATAACATTCAACATCTTAGCCAATTACTATACAGTAAATGGGTGTGGGGAGATTTGAAGTGCAATTATTACATTAAGTACCAAAGCTTTTCATTTCTCTATCTGTCATCACTTTGTAGATGATGTATATATGCCAATTGGCCTGTTTCATAATTAGAATTAATCTTTGTGTTCCAGTCAATGCCCAGAATTCCACATTCAATGTGTCAGCCAACAAATGGCAGCTTTACATATTATCCATCATAGCATCCTACAGTCATGTTCAGTGGGTGTGGGCAGCACCTGCAGTTGACTTCCTGGACGTCAATCTCAGTATGATATCACTGATTGTTGACCTGGGAGGGCCCAGATCGTCAACAATTTGCCAAACAGATAGGAGTGCAACATGGCAACCTATCACACCTCTTTCAAACTCTGTTAGCTCCCTTCTCGAGCCATTTCACCCAGACACAGTTGCACTGACTTGGGAGCATCATATTCCACCAATTTATACTGACTACAAACATGTGACTTGATGCATGGCATGATGCACCATGCCCATGAGGGTGTCTGTTGACTTCTTTCTAAGCAGTGTATAATGGTAGGTTTCAGGAAAAAAATTTATTAAAATAATAATGCTGATGCCCAGAAAAGCTTCAATCATCATGAAGAGTGTTCAGTACATGCAGTTTGTGTTCTCTCCTTTTTTGCTGCTTTCTAAGACTGTCATAGGAGGTAATTTTACATTAGCAACAAACCATATATATTCCAGGTACTGAAAATGGGTGGATTTCATCTTTTGGTAAAGTAGCTATTCTCAATGTTCACTGTCTCTGTTATCTTCAAAATGTGACAAAAAGTTAATATGTTAGAAATTCACACTAAATGAATTATGTGTTGTAAACTATTCAAACAGGAACTTCATTTGTGCATAACTGTCATCCATTCACTTCATATCAAGGATCTAAGAAAGTAGACCAAAAGATGCATGATAAATTATTTTTTCTATCTGGTCACACATTACAGTGACTAATCATCTTTATTCTTAAACTTTGTAACTGATGATGGCTAAAATAGAGTTCTTTTACCTCGCTATCTTCAGTATATCAACAATCTTTTCCATGTGATAGCAAATCTAGTACAGTTTTGCTGGTGACAGTATACAGGAATCCTTTCTTTTCTGACAAATCTCTGCACTGCACAAATGAACCAAATTTTGAGAATATCAACCTCTATAATCTTACGGTGCTTTTCACTTAAACTATATCCTTGTTACAAAAATGCTAGCAAGACTCAATCCTCTCTTATTTCTTGCAAAAATAAAAAAAAAAATAAGTAAGTAACTTTCTCCAATCTTACCCTTGATAATACCAAATTCCAGATGAGATGTAATATTTGGAATAACTTCAATCTCCAATCTTTCTTAGAATAAACATATTACAAATATCAGTACTATTTTACTTATAATAATATAGGTGCTATTATACCACAAGTATTAACTATATAGAAATAGTAATCACAGTCACTTAGAATTCAAGAAGAAAGGTTAGCAAAGCAGGTGCCTGATGACTGAAAAAAGACCTACAGAAACAAGATCTAAGTGGACTGATGTGTGGTTAATAGTGCCTTAGAAGACCAGATTATAAAATCTGACAGTACTGGAGACCTGGATCATTAAAGATCTAAACTGGAAGTTCACTTCCATGTAGACTGTAAGGAATGTGGAGAACCTGCCAGTGCTTCTGATGTGATGTCCAATCCTCACCCTCTAGTGGTGCAGCAATTTGAGATTTAACCAAACTGTACAAGCTTAAATGGTAAACGAAATGGCAATATAACATTATGAAATGTGATGCTGGCTGGTTGTATGATTAAGGTAGCTAGCATGGTAAGACTCTTGCCATTTCTGTCAGGGAATACAGCAAAGAGTCAGTTACTGAATCCAACTTACCCTCAGCAGAAATGAACACAAGCACCATCAATGTAAGAAGTAACAATGGAAAAGATGTAGATCTAGCAGAAGAATTATAGAAATATCTTGTTAACATAACTGGTGTTATTGAGATGAAGACAAAATCAGGTGAGACAACACTAAATAATAACTACACAATATCTACTTGAGCAATAGTGATCAAAGAAAGGAAAGAGCAACTATAGTATTCAACACAAAACATGAAGATAAACTTCTTTGATGGTAGTCAGTTTTAGGAAGAGTGATGTAAATCACACAATGGATTTACTAACCAAACTGAATTTTGCAATAGCAACTGACTAACAGACTTTAAGTTGGGGGGGGGGGGGGCTTAAACCTGGATTCCATCAATGTGATACAATAACAAATTATGATAGCCACAAGATACAAATGTAAAACAAATGTAATACACATTTAAAACTGTGAGAAAATAATAGGATAATTTCTTTGATGTCATATTTGTTAATGAAAAACAGATTGATAACATGAAACAGGATATAGAACAACATAGTCCAGATACTCTGGATGACATGCTTAATGACAATAGAAAATCCTATTGTCATTAATAACTGTTCTCTCCAGAGGAAACAATAAGCAACCACAGAGACCATGTAATGATAAACAATAGACACAAGGCATGTACATGAAATATTTGTGCCTACAGAGCTGATGCATCATTATCTAGTAATAGCACATTTCAAGTTGAGATTCTGTCAAATGGAAAAATGTTAATAGAAGCAGAAATGCTAATCAATATAACACTGAAAAGTGTGAAGATGGAAAAAAACTATAGAGAAGATAGAGCATAAGATATAATATTCACTTCCTCTCAATAAATGAGAGAATCAACAATAGATAGACTCAGATCAAAAATATTATTATTAGTTATAAATACTGACTGGTGAAGGTTTAATTACTCTTGTTTAATAACAAGATCTAGTTATTTTTAATGAATAAAATAAAATTGCAACAAAAACTTCTAAAAACTAGAGGAACCTTAACAACTGTGATTTATGAATATGGCTGTGTTCTCATTTTGATGAGAACACAGCCATATTATGCTGAATTTTTTAAAAAGGGTAACTGTAGACACCCCCCCCCCCTCTCTCTCTCTCTTGGATGCTTGCTACAAGATGATATCTACAATGATCTGTAAAAGAATTAATGTATATGATTCAAAGATTACTGGATACTATTAGTATGGCCACTTCAAAAGAAATCAACAACTGATCATATTTCCACACTTCAACAATTATGAGAAATGTATTTGGGACATGACACCATATATCAAGATGCACTAAGGGCTGCAAGGAGACTCTTTAGAATGCCCCCAGAAGTATATAAACATGATACAACTATGTAAGTGTCACATCCTCAGTAAGGCATGTTTTCTACAGGATTATTCTTCAGGTTCTCATAAAAAATCTGGATGTTAGCAAGGAGATACTCTCTTTTACTAACCTTGTTCAACCTAGTAGTGGAAAATCCTTAGTCTAAATGAACAAAGAAAAAGGGGGATAAACTGGGAGAACATCCTACTAGCTTATACTGATAACATATTTTGCTCTTGGAAAGTTTGTTGTGATATTATACAAACAAAATCTAGTTTCACTAAGATGAGTAAGACTAAGCAGGTAAGAGTTCTGATAACAAAAGCAAAAGTAGGCCAACAGGCAATGGATAAGATATGGAAAAGTAAAACAAGGAGCCTTAACGCACAAAGCTGAGAGTAATGGAAATATGAATATTCATGGATGTCTCTATGGATGTGAGGCATGAGCAGTGATCAAAGACACTATAAACAGAAAATCAGCTTTCGAAAGAATATGTTTTTGAAAAGTTCTATGAATTCGATGGATACAAAAAGTACTGAATGAAGAACTTTACAGAAAGTAAATTGAAAAGAGAATCAAATGCAGAAAATAATTAGAAGAAAATTCAATATTTTTGGACATATATTTGCAGAATGGATAACAGTATATAGATTAAACTTTGGCTGTAGAATGGATGGCATAAGCAGGAGATAATCCAGAAGAAATTAGCTAGATAATGTAAAGAAGTCATGTGGAGAGAGTTTGAAATGTTGGACCACCTGGCAATGGGCAAAAAGGAATAAGAGAAAATATCTTCTTCTTGGAATTGAAACCAAGCCCAAAAGACAAAATATGCATACATTTCCATTGAAATGCAAGTATATTTTAACCCATTATGACCAGTAAAACTTGGGTAATGATGTATATCTTTGAATAAGTTGAATAGTTTAAAATAATTAACATTAACAACTATGATGCATCAAGATTTAGAGGAGGAAACTGGGCATTTCAATTGTGGATGTCTTACAACTCCAAAAATTAAAAATATTATCATGAAAAACACAAATCGATGTTCCACTCAAGTTATTGATCTCTGATATTAACTTGCAGAGCCAACAAAGAGAGATAACAGAAAACTTATCACATTTGAAAATGTACAGAGAAAGATTTTTGGACTATCTTACAATCAAAATACTGGACTGCATAAATGAGTAAAGATATAATAAAGAACTTTTATCATTTAGAATTCAAAGAAATAATTATTATTATTACAGGCAACTCCATAGAGTCCTCAGACTCATTGAGGGAGGCCGTAAACATCATGCACAGCACTATCCAACATTTGAGCAGTATCTATCATACTTTGCTTTAAATTTATTCAGAGTCATGGCAGCCACAACAGATTCAGGCAACCTATTCCACTCATTCACCCTCCAGGCAAAAAATTAGTTCTAACACCCTTGCTCAGTTTCCAAGGATGCAACATAGCTTTCCCACCACCAGACCTGTTCTGAAAAATATCCTCTGTATTAATCTTGTAAAAACCCTTCAGTAATTTGTATGTCTCAATAATATCATGAGCCTCTGTAGCTCAGTCAGCATAGACAAGCCCTTTGGTTGGAAAGACCTGGGTTCGATTCCTGTCTGTGACGTGAAGAACCTTTATCTGGTTTCTTTCGACTAAAGGTGAGTTAACTGGTCTCATACACAAGACAGGTGGAGAGTTTTCTCCTGGTAACTCGGGTTTTTCATCCCTCAAAACAGGCAAATCGGTTCCTGTGAACACACATGGCTACAGTCATAAAATATACTATGGCAAGGAAGACAAAAGGAAACCACCTTGCTCGTAATCATCTCCCCCACCACCACCACCACCACCAGCAGCCATATGGCTGAGGGAATATGATAGGATAAGAATCACATCATCCCTTTTCCACCTGTCAAGATGGGGTCTTATCAAGGCTCGATAAAGACAAATAATAACCTGTTTGTCTCTGCTCATCGAAGTATTCTTCAGTAATCAAGTAATCTGATGAGCTGCTTTAGCCACTTTTGCTCCATTCTCCTTTGCCCAGGCTGCCAGTCTATCCTAATTATTCTGCAAAATTTTAACATCATCTGTATTAACTTTTGCTCTACCCAATTTTGCATCACTGCCAAACATTTGAACAGTTCCTCTCAGATCCTTTCCTGTATCATTAATGTACAAATTAAACAGTAGCAGCCCAAGAACAGAGCCCCTCTGGCATGTCGCTAGTCAGAGGCCTACTTTTGGACTCTTCTACTCCTGAATAAACTACTCTCTCTCTCCATCAACCACCCTCTTATCCACCTCACCAACCCTATATCCATCCCCATGTGCTGCAGTTTATTGATTAGAATTCCATCTGTAAACCTATTACCTTTATCCAACTCAGCTGTCACTGTATTATAAAACATGAGCAAGGTAGCTAAAATGTGAGCTGGTTACCCTTCTGGTCTATGCTTTGTACTGCTCATGTGCTTGATGGTCATCTTTCTCCTTGAATTCCATCCACAATTTTTTCTTTTTTTGTAGCTCTGACTTAATGATGATATTCATCCATTTAACTCTCATTTGATTAATCTCCTGACTCTAGGTATGCAGTCTGCATTACTTCGTCAAATACTTCTTTACCACTTCCCATGCACTATCAACATCCAGCCCTTGCAGTTTCACATGCCATGGCACTGATCTGCAATCTCCTAAGCTTGTCATATTTACCAGACCTGTAATTCCACATATAACCCCTCATAGGTTGGTCGATTGGTAGAGCCTCTGCTACTAATGACTCACAAAAAACATTAAGCAAGTTTGAGCACAGTTAGTAGTTGGAAGGGGTCAATCGTTCGATGCTGTTGGCACACTCTCCCTCAATGAGTCTTTGGACTCCCTGGAGGTATCACATAATAATAATAATAACTGAAAATTCCAAACATTTAGCCACCTTCTATGTCAAGACCATATGATCATCTCACTAATTGGTGGCAACGTTGTCATATTAGTTATAGACAAATTCCAAGATGCAATTACTAGATCAGGCACTCTCAAACCCCTAGTATATTCCATCATATGCTGTCTCAGGCAATTATCCCTTAGACTGCATAAATTCCATTTCCTTCCTCCCATATGTCCAATCTATATTCCCATAGTTGCAAACCCCTATAATAACTACCTGCTCTCCACTCACTGAGCTTATTTATTTGCCAATGCATACTATCCCTATCATTTTTTCCATCCCCTGGGCTACAGAAGCATCCAACTGTATATTTTGTTCTGTTGGCCTCTATCTCACACCAGATAGTCTCATATTTTCATTTTCATTTGGCCTGCAGTTGAACTTCTACTCTCTTTGGTTGCTGTTCATCAGATATCATGAATAGCACTCCTCTCCCCCACCCCAATTCTTTTTTCTCTGCCCCCCCCCCCCCCGAAACGAGGGGGCGTACACCATATTACAGAGCCAGGTGTAGTATGAGGAGAGTAATAATAGCTATAAGAATGCTGGCAATATGCTGGTTTTTCTGTATACAAATGTCAGGAGAATTAGGAATAAAGAGAACGAGTCATTCCAAACTCGGTCTCTCCAAAGGTTGTTGATATCAGTGAAATTTTGTTAACTGAGGAGGATGTTCTAACTGGGATAGAAATCGAAGGCTATAGCATATTTCGGCAGGATATGGAAAGTAAATGTGGTGGTGGAGTGTTGCTTATGATAACAGATGAATTGTGTGCTTTCGGGGTGGAGAATCTCAGTGGAAATAACACTAATGGCTTTGAGAGTATATGATGTGAGGTGGATGTTTATAGACCAAGATATTCAGTGGGATGTTGCTACACCCAGGGAATATAGATGGTGTTGAGCAAAAAATGGCAAATTAATTTCACAAGTGCAAAGTGAGCAATCAATATGGGGGAGGAGACTTCAATTATAGTGAGATAAACTGGACAGAGGAGACTGCATGCAGTAATAAGGGAACTGATTTCAATTTCTTGAGGGACAACTGTGTTAGGCAACATGTGGTAGAGTGACCATAAGAATCGAGAGTTCTGGATTTGGTCATAGCATCAGAGGATCTGACTGTGACTGAGATGACATATTTGTCCCCTGTTGATGAGAGTGACCACCTAGTCCTGACTTGGAGGATGAATAGGCATGGTGAGGCATCAAAAGAGAAGGAAGTTATGTGGAATTATAAGGCAGGTGACTATCATAGACTTAGAAACCAGCTTGCAGTAGTACAATGGATGAAAGAATTTAAAGGAAGAGGGGGGGGGGAGGGTCGTTAGTGCATTGGAGATGCTTAAGAAAAAAATTGTTGACAGCAATGACAGACTGCATACCTCATGTAAAGAAGATAAAGCAATTTGGAGTCAAATGAATGACAAAAGGATTAAAAGGAGAATTACAGGGGAAAAAAATAAAGGGAGAGATTATGGAAGGCATATAAAGAGAGAGGTGGAGAACAGTTGCATGAGAAAGGAATATAAGGCTCAGATTAGAAAGTGACTAGTACTGTGAGTAAAAGTAAAGAAAATTAGAATATGAGAGAAGACTGGCAGTGCAAATCCAAGGAAAACTGCAAGGATTTTTTTCGATATGTGGCGAGTATGAGGAAAAATGATAATGGACGGATCTCACTGGGTGATGGGAGTCAGGTGACCAAAGCAGATGACACAGTTCAGCTATATGATGATCACTTTATTAGTTAGTGTTCCATCCTGATACCACAGGCTTTATTCACCATTCGTTATCCAAAAAGATAATGAGTGGTGAAGTGTTAGAAGTGAATACTGAGTACACTCTAAATACCGAGTATGCTAAATGTCAATAAGGCAGGGGAACTAGATGGAATTTCACCACGTTTTAAGGGAATGTGCCATGGAACTGACTGTGCTGTTAACTTGGCTGTTTAATTAAAGTTTTGGAACAGGGAAGATTCTTGGAAACTGGAAGGAGGGTAAGATACAGTACCACTGCATAAAACAGAATGGAGGTATTGAACTACAGGCCTGTCTGTATTTCTTCTGTAGCTGTTAAGATTTTGAAGAAATTGGTAAAAACTCATATACAGAATTGGGCAGATGAGGGTAATATTATTAATGCAGGTCAGCATGGATTTGTTGAAGGGTACCATTGTTTTAGTAATCTGGTTACCTTTTACAATAGAGCAACAAGAGCAGTGGGTGAAGGTAAGGCATACACTGTTTTCCCATGGCATTTGATAAGGTACCACATGACAAGTTGATTTTTAAGTTGCATCATATGGGTTTGGATATCAGGTAGTGGACCGGATTGGTGACTAGCTCTGAGAGATATCAGAGAGTTGTATGAGGTCTGACAGAAAGGAGAAAAAAAAAAAAAAAAAAAAGACTAACGCTATAGCTTGGGAATGGAGAGTGGGAGGGAAGAAACAAAGAGATGGTTATAGATCATGTTCTAACCTGTCACCATGGGACAAGGTTCATCTCCATCGCTTTACTCAGTATGAGTGCAAGCGTGTTCAAATACAGACATCTTCTTACCCTTGGTCGGAAAATGTAGGCGTGTAAGAGAGAACAAGTTAACATCAAGTTTCTTGTGAAACTGAAGAAATCCACGACAGAAACTTTTCAATTATTGACTGAGGCTTACGGTGAAGAGTTTTCGGAAGACAGAGAAAGCATGAAAGACAATGATCATCCAGGCCGCCCACGTCCAGCAGTTACCGATGATAACATTAAAAAAGTGCGAGATGTGATTCGAAAAGACAGAAGGTGGAGTGTTCGAGCTGTAGCTGAGAAAGTTCATTTGGTCAGGGAAAGTGTTCGATGCATTTTAACGGAAGAATTGAACATGAAAAAGGTTTGTGCAAAAATGGTTCCAAAAATGTTGTCAGATGAACAAAAAGAATGTCACAAGGAACTGTGTTTGGACTTTTTGCAACGCATTAAGGATGCACCAGATTTGTTGAATTCGGTAATTACTTGTGATGAAACTTGGATATTTATGTATGATTCAGAAACCAAGTGACAATCAATGCAGTGGAAGTCAGCAACATCTCCAAGACCAAAAAAAGCACGCATGAGTTGTTTGAAGTTCAAGGACATGTTGATTGTTTTCTTCAATATTCAGGCTACTGTAATGGCAGAGTGGGTTCCAGGCAGCCAGACAACGAATCAGCAGTATTACCTTGAAGTCTTGATAAAACTGTGTGAACGAGTGAGAAGGAAACGACCAGAATTGTGGAGAAAAGGTTGGATTTTGCACCAAGACAACGTGCCAGTCCATAAAGCTTTATCTGTAAAGTAGTTTTTAGCTAATAACAACATCACTGTGCTTTGAGCACCCACCCTATTCGCCAGACCTGACTCCCTGTGACTTGACTCCCTCTTCTCAAAGATCAAGTCAGTGCTGAAAGGAACACATTTTTTTGTCAGTAGATGATGTTCTAACCCACACCTGCACCAAAGCAAAAATGATGGAGATCCTCAACAGCCTTTCAAAAAATGATCTGCAGAATTGCTTTGAACGTTGGTGGTATCATATACAGCTCTGTGTCAACTCAGATATGGGGAAACAGTATCAGGGAACAGATAGGCTACAAGTGGAGTTCCACAGAGTTCAGCCTGGGACTATTGCTGTTCAATCTTTATGTCAGTGGTATTGCCACAGGACTATAGGGAGGATTATTAGTAATAGTGGTGATATTTTGGCTCTTCAAGAAGATTTGAATAAGCTGGAAGGGTAGGCAAAGGCATGGGGATGTCAGTTTAATGAAACTAAATGTAAAGTTTTAAAATTTGGGATTCACAGATGGGATACTTCATACTCACTTGGTGGAGTTATACTCCACCAAAAAATGGAGGAAGCAAGGGATCTTGGAGTTTGGGGGATAGAGATTTAAAGTTCCGAGGTCATATTTCAAAGGTTGTGAAGACATCTCAGAGAATTACAGAAATATTGAGGAGAGCATTGACCTTGAGAAATAAAAGTGTGCTGGCCCCATTGTATAAAGCTTTGATCAGACCACATCTGGATTTCTGTGCTCAGATCTGGTCATTAGGATTTGAAGGGAATGAAGTAACCTTGGAGTGGGTGCAGAGATAGATAACAGAAATGATGTCAAGCCTGTACAACACTGATGATGAGGATAGACTGAGGGAATGCGGACTGCAGCATTTGGTGGATAGAAGGCAAAGGGAGATATACGATTGAGACATTTGAAGAGTTATTATCATATTGACACCAAAGGTATTTTTCATATGGTAGAACAAAAGGGATGGAAAAAACAAGGACAAGCAGCCATCCCTGGAAGTTGCAAATGGAGATGGTGAGTAAAAGGGTAAGAAGCAAGTTTTTTGCATGGAGAGTGGTAGGAGCATGAAATGCACTGCCTGAGTGGTGAACGTATAGCTGTGGATGATTTTAAGGAGTGGTATAATAAATTTTGTATTCACTAGTGTTGGCCTCCTGTGATGAATCTTGTGACTCCATTGGGATCAGGGAAAATAATAATAATAATAATAATAATAACTGAACTGTACTCAAGATGCAGACTATGATATGGAGCGTGATGAGAAGACCTAAGTAGAGGCAGTTTTAAAACTGTATGATCCATTAAGATATTGAAGAAGAAGAATCTTTGCATTTAAAATTAAAACATGCCAATTATAATGAAATGCTGTTATATTAAGCATGCTGAAATATGTGAAACTGTAAAATATTTACATTTAATTTGTTAGGCCTTTTACATTAATTACATAAAAACAAAACTTTTTTTTATTTGAAAGCTTAGTTTGTGGAATCAGCCTTCTACTTTTACATACAATTAGTTAGCTAATGCTTTAATCCCCAGATGTGAACAAGCAATGGCTAGAATAACAAGTCTTTTTAGGAATTCACAAAAAAAACAAGTCTTTTTTGTGAACAGAAACCAAATTTGATGATGAAAGATTTGAGAGGGTCTCCAAGTTGCTATTTCTAAAATATCCCCAAGATATTGAGAATGTGGAGATAAAGAATTCTATTCATAAAAATATGCTTATATTTTTTTGATGAGCATCCTTATTTGGATTTTAAACTGTATTTGTTACCTTTTTTTTTCTGTCAACCTCAGTACATCAGTCAGATCATCAGGTCTATAAATAAACACAGTATATAGAACTATATTCAATACATATATTGAAAAGATCGCCTCACCTAACATGTAAAAATCAACACATTACTTTGGGTGCACACATGTCCTGGTATCATATATGCTACTGACTGTTCTTGAATAGTTGAGTGTCATTACAAGGAACAAATCAATAATTTTTGCATGTTAGTCTTATGTGGCTGTGTCACCACTGCTGATTCCATGAATTCTATTATAACAAATATTATCATGATGTTTTTAAATTACAGTTGATTCAGTATAGTAAACTCTTAGGGCTCAACAAAATGGCCTGATTTGATGACTAGCTTGTTATACTGAATTTCATTTAGTATGGGACATTAATGCTGTGGCATACTCTGGCTGGGACTTTTTTTTGACAGCTTGTTATAGTGAGTGAATTTACTTTTTTTTGAACTTTTTATTATTATCTCCACTGAGATGTTACATAATGTTTCTGGGTAGCCTCACTTCAGAAAAGGACAGAAAAATCTAAAAAAGATTTACCCTGAGAGCACAGGCTTCAAGAATAACTAACGAATACTGTTAGGACTAGAAGGACATTTAGAAGTGAAAACTGTCAATGCAAAATCTGGAGAAAAAGTATAAAGCTAGTAAATCACCACCTTCTATCATTACTTTAAAGAAATTACTATAAAGTGGTATGAGTAAGAGATTAAAAAAACATTCTATTTGGACTGAGATTTTCTACTTTGGCTCACTCTCAGGTGTTCAAAGTTAAGAGAAATGGGAAGAAATCTCCTTATAGCTTTTTTTTAGCGTGCAAAGCAATAAATGAAGTATCATATCCAAATTTCAGTCCTCACCCTCCTATGGTGTGTCCTGATAATTATGGATGCTGAATGAACAATGATGGGCAGGCTAGCACTGGAATTTAGCAACCAAATGTATTTTACAGTGGTTGCAACTACATCTACATTATGATGATACAACATAGTCATATACTATGCAGACTGGGATACTGCTACTGCTTAATTCAACATAAAAAAATGTAAATTCATATGGAGAAAATATACACAGAACGAGAAAACTCTTATCATTACTGTTGATAAAAATTGGTGTTTAAGCCAATTTTTACAGATGGATGTGAGGGCTTGAGCTAAAAATACAACAAATAGCAATGAATGGAGAATCACAGATATCGTAAGATAATTAGGGTAGCGAACAGATGACATTAATTGCAGAGTCCTATAATATAAATTATTAAAAAATAACTTACTATTATTAATATCTGCAAATGTAACAAGAAAACAGAAAATGAAATATTAGTAAAATGGTTTAAACAAAAATTGCACAAAAGGATCCAAAGAAAGACCAAGATATAGGTGGGTTAATGCAGTTTTCATTTTTTTTTTTTTTTTTTAAATGTGAATCCTATCTACAAAGATTATAAACCTGAACATATTATACTGTGAATAAGATAATCCAGAAATCTTGCTCTAGAAACCACACGTAGTATTTCTATAAGCCAATTCAGACCTCCAAGGAGCAAAACTGATGGTCTCAACCAACTAATGACATTCACAAACATACAAGCCACAGTGGAATTCAAATTCATCACCTATAGTTTGGATAACAGAAATGCTACTTAGCCAACCAAAAGTGCTGTAGAAAACAGAGAATTAAAAGCTGATTATAATCAAGTGACTTGAATACAGTAGTACATTTAGATGGATGAAAGTGTTGAATGGCAACTAGTCAGGAAATACTGTAGTCAATCATCACATCATCTGACACTTTAGAGAATTACTTCTGGATTAATTACAAATGTTTCTATTATCTAAGCTTTGGTATAGGCAGAGAATAAAGATGAGGATATGAGTTTTGCAAAACTTACTAGCAAAACTCAAATTACTAGGTTATCTGTCTATTGATTAAATAACAGTTTTGCAAATGAAATATCTAATGACAGATCATCTGGGAATTTTGTCTGTTTATGCAATGCAAATTTTATGAAAGAAGGAAGGAGAATATAGTGTACCATATACACAACACTGGAAATGCTCATATATAACAAAATCTCCAAGCTTTAGCCTTTTTTTTTTTTTTCTGATAGCATCATCATAGTAAGCTATGTAACCAGAAAGTACAAAATGAAAAATATCTCTAGTTCACTAAAAAGAATAACATTCATTTTTTAAAACTTCTGGAGACAACTACCATGTTATAGTAAAAATTCAGTTTTTACTAACCAAAATTTAACAACTAAAATAATGAACCTGATGTTTCAATCTTCATATCAAGGTCATCATCCTGAATATACACATACAGGGGATCCTCGAGTTACGTCGGAGATCCGTTCCTATGGACCGACATGAGGCGATTTTCGATGCAAGTTGGAATTACCATAGCCTAAGTTACTTACCTAACCTAAAACACCCTAAAGTCATACGTACATATTGAGAAACAGAACTAGGTCATAGGAAAATGAAAGGGAGAACATAATTACTGTATAGTACAGAAAAATGACAAAAATGAAACTGTAATAAAAAAACAAACATAAAAATGAGAACAATCCCCAAAATGACAAATGAAACTGTACATTTTGTAGAGGTGATTAAAAAAAACCAAAAAACAAAAATGAAAACAATACTTTACCTTTTATCTTGTGGTTGGCTTGCACACTGGAAGGGGCGTTGCAAGGAGAGAGAGATTGACTTAATGGAAGGAGGAGGCTGGAGAGTCAGGACAGGCTGCAGAAAGTGCAGGAGATACTGCAGGTACAACTGAAGAAGATGGAGAGGCTAGAAGAGGAACTGAAGAGCCAATTGAGGTACCAGCACCTGCTGCAGGCCTCTACCTTCATGAAAAAAGTTCCAGGCTAGTCTGGAATGATACCATCCTCTTCTCCTTGTATATCTCCCTATAACACTGCGGGCAATCCATAACCCCTCGGAAGACCTTTGTGTACCTAGCAGTGTTGGGATCCTCAGCCTCAAACTTGGCCAGCCCATCCTCAATGAGGGCAAAACCTTCTGCCAAGACCATCCTTGGTTCAGGGGTTGGAACCATTTCCTCCTCCTCCTCCTCAATGAGCTGCTTCTCTAACTGAATGAGGTCTTCTGCTGACAACTCCTCCCCATGAGATGCCAGAAGCTCTGTAACATCTTCGGCCTCCACTTCCAAATTCATCTGCTTCCCCAAGGCAACGACAGCTTCAACTGTCTCCTCATAGCCATGGAAATCATTCACAAACTGGGGACACAGTTTTTTTCCACACACCATTCAAATTTGTCTGCTTCACTTCATCCCAAGCATGCTCAATGTTTTGTATGGCATTATAAATGCTATACGATTTCCAAAAGTCTTTGAGGGTTAAGTTCCTGTCTTTTTTCAGTTGCCCTGAAAGCCATAGCAAATGTCCTGCAGAGGTAGTAGGCCTTAAAGGAAGCAATAACACCCTGGTCCATAGGCTGCAAAAGGGCTGTGGTGTTTGGTGGAAGGTAAACCACCTTAACATTAGGGTGAAAGTCATCCAAGTGGGCAGGGTGACCAGAGGCATTGTCTAGCACTAACAATGCCTTAAAGGGAAGAACCTTGGCTGTACAGTACCTCTGAACTTCTGGCACAAATGGTTGGTAAACCAGTCCTCGAAGATTAGAAGTGTAACCCATGCCTTCTCATTGAACCTCCAGATGACAGGCAGTTGACCCTTCCAAATGCCCTTGGATTTTCAGCCTGATAGACCAACAAGGGCTTCAGTTTTAAGTCGCTAGCAGCATTAGCCCCAAGAAGCAAAGTCAGTCTCTCCTTCCCAGCTTTATGGCCTGGTGCTGCCTTCTCCTCGTTGGCGATATAGGTACGATTAGGCATACATTTCAAAATAGGCCTGTCTCATCCACATTAAACACTTGTTGAGCACTGTAGCCCCCCCCCCCCTTATTATCTCAGCCAACCTCTCAGGAAACTCACCAGCTGCTTTATCATCACCACTAGCAGCTTCACCTTGCACCTTAAGGTTATGCAAATTGCCCGAGCTTTAAACCACATAAACCAACCTTTACTGGCATTAAACTCTTCACCTGCACTCGTTTCCCCTCTTTCACTTTTCAATGCCTCAATCTTTTTGCCTTTTCTTGAATTAACATGAGGCTAATTGGGATATAGTGTTGATGCTGGTCTTCAAGCCAAAGAAAAAGAAGCCTTTCCATCTCAATCATGAACCTACTACGTTTTTTTCGTAATCACAGTCTATTTCATGGGCACCAATCCTTTCACGTGTTCAAGGATGCAAATTTTATCCTTGATAATAGTCCCGACCGTGGTACGACTTAAGTTCAATGCGGGGCCGATGTTTGTTGGCGTTTCTCCCTTTTTTGCCCTTTTAATGATGTCTAATTTCACTTCTAATGTAATGGCTTTCCTTTTCTTCGACACACTGCCATTAGAAGAGTCTGCCTTACGTTTGGGAGCCATATTGAAGGGTAAAAAGTCACAAAAAAACACAAATGCAAAAGTGAGAGAGCGGATGTAAACAAAGCACGCGGTACCCAAAGAGTGTATGCTGGGACTCAAGTGACGCCACATCTCCCAAACAAACGCTGCGTAATGGCATATTCATCCGCCCGCGATGTTTGAATTTTACGTTGCACTGCTTCAAGTCGAAATATATTTTTTAAATTATTTATGGGATTACCGTCGTAAAGTCTAAACAACGCATGTCGAGGACGACGTAGGGCGAGGACCCCCTGTATATACAAAAAAAACAAGCTACATTACAATCCACATAGTATGCTAAAATCATGCTAATTTGTCAACCATTAACACTACTGGTTTGACCTCAAGTGAAAAAATTCAGTTTATATTAAACTGAATTTTTACTATAACACAGTAGTCGTCTCCATAATTTTTAAAAAATGAATACTGATCACCATCTAATGATGAAAGAAAAGAATAACAGTTATGTTTACGGATTAAGTAACAATTCAAGGCTTTTTTTTCTTTTTTTTGTCAAAAAAACATTTCACGGAGTTTTATATATTTTTACATTCTGTAACTTCTGGTTAATGTATAAATTCACCATGACATGGCAGTTAGAAAAAAAAGAACAGTGAAGCATACAGGTGTCTTGGTGTTTAAAAAATTAATGAGAGTATTCCTGATGTCATAATATACTAGCTGTCCTTGTGATATAATTACTTCAAAACATACATAGGGTACTACCATCAGCAAAAAACTGAAGAGCATTTAATCCAGACCACAAAAGCGATATAAAGAAAAGGTGAAAGAACATGGAGCTTTCTAATAAAGTTAATCCATCTTCAGTTCATTAGCGCTACTTAATTAACCAAAATAAACTGAAATTTATTAAGACTATTGGTATTTCTTCAGAGCAAAAATTATACTTGTTACAAAACATGATAGCACTATACTGTTGCACTATAAGAGCCTCCCAAGTATAACTTAGCAAGCAAAACCAGAGGCATGAATAAAGGCAGTCAATCTAAGCTAGTGGTGTCCAATCTTTAGGGAAAGAGGTCTAGATTTCAAGTGAAGAGTGATCTACATCCAAAATGGAGGGAGGAAAGAGCGAGGAGGGGGGGGGGGAATATCCAAAAAATAAAAATGCTTTCAAATACAGAAAAACAACAACACTTTCTTGGATTCATACAAAAGTTAATACTTACCACTACTATGTTACAAAATATACATATATCAATGGGATGTCTAGGTTATGAATTAAGGGACTTAAAAAAAAACAAATAAATAAAAGATAATAAATCATTTTGCAATAAACAGCGAAGATGACTATTGATGCTATTTCTAGTTTTAGATATGTTAAATTTCTATATAATAAAAAGTTGCTTTTAGATGGATAATGATGATATTACAAAAATTAGAACTAAAATATACATAAGTAAGAAATAATTTGGTATCACCAATTAATGATGCTAAGTGGTTCAAAGAAACACCTTCAGAATTGTGCTGGTTTTATATAAAGATCACTGTTTACTTCCATAATATTGTGCAAGGAATATACAAAGCATTGTCTGCTAGTCAAGACTTGACATAATAATCGTGGTATATTTATTTGTAATTTTCAATTCAGATGGTTACTAAATTTTTCTAAATTTTAATCTTGTGCATATAGATGGTGTGCTATGCAGGCATAGAACACCATTATATGCACCAGGTTAAAAAAGTTATCACTAATCATTTCTACATGTTAGAGAATAATTAGTGAAGCACAATGATTAAGAGCCATTAATGTCATGGCAAACATTTGTAGTGGCTTAGTAAAGTAACTGCTAATCACTTAGTTATCTGGTCATCATTCCACCAACAGAGGAAAAAAATATATATCTATTGAACTCACTAATATTTCGCTGGTTTTCTAATCAGCAAAAGACATTAGATCTATTGTCAGTACAATTTAAATTGTTTTCCTCAAATACGCAATTTAGTGCTGTGTGCCTATCATCATCATCAAATTCCTGCCATGTACCCACACGGGGTGTACAGGATATGATAGTACTACATGAAAAAAATTACATCATTACTAACTTCCTATCTACAATTTTCCTCCAAATCAGTCTGTTACTTGTCAAGACTCCAACATTATCAGATCTTATATTTCTATTGTCTAAGGCACTTTGAACCGTATCAATCCACCTATATCTTGGTCTTCCTCTGGGTCGTTTTGCTGCCAACCTGGCAGAGAACACTTGTATTGCTAATCTTTCCTCGCCCATTCTGTTTAAGTGACCATACCACCTGAGATTAGCTCTGCTAACGCATTCCTGGATGCTGACAATGTCAAGTTCTTTCCTAATATCCTCGTTTTTAATATGATATTGCCATTGATGCCATCTGTTCACGTCTATAATCTTTCTGGACTCTCATATCGGTCTCTAGTCATTGGTCAAGTGTTTTACTTCTGACCCAGCTCTCAGATCCATAAGTTAAAACTGGTTTGAACACTGTCTTGTATACAGCTAATTTAGTGTTCCTACTAATTTATCTCTTATTCCATATGAATTTATTCAATTGACTTCCCACCATACCAACTTTGCTGATTCTGTTGTCTATTTCTATATTTAATTTACCATCTTCACTAAAAATCGTGCCTAAGTAGCTGAAATGTTTTACTTGTTCCACAGGTTCTCAATTCACAACACAGTTGACATTTTCAATGACTCTGCCTATTTTCATTGTCTTTGTCTTTTTATTGCTGACCTTCATACCATATCTATTACAACAGCTATTCAATTTAGTCAGAGAATCTTGCAGACTTTTTAGCGGATTTATTTAGAAGTATAACATCATCTGCATAAAGCAAAGAGCTGACATTACCATCTCCAATTTTGATATCATGTTTAATACCACTTTCCTTCATAATGTGATCCATATATATAATGCATAACAGAGGGGATAATGTACATCCTTGTCTCACACCAGATTTAACATTAAACCATTTTCCTGTACTTCCTTCAATTCTAACTGCTGACTTACAACTCAAATAAAGACTAAGTATTGCTTGATATAATGCCCCATTAATACCATATAACTGCAGCGTATTGAATAGCTTCTCTCTTGGCACCTTGTCATATGCCTTTTCCAAATCGACAAAACTTAAATACAGATCTTTGTTATATTCCCATGCTTTCTCGACTATTTGTCGTAAAGTGGAGATCTGATCCTGACAGCCTCTATTTGGCCTGAATCCAGCTTGTTCTTCACCAAGCTTTTCTTCCACAATTCTTCTCAACTAGTTTCTCAAGTATACTAGCATAGATCTTGCCAGGAACATTCAGTAGGGAAATACCTCTGTAATTCTCACATTCAGTTTTATTTCGCTTTTTATATATGGTTACTATGAGAGCTCTACTCCAATCATCGGGAATTCGTCCCTCTGTCCAGGCTTTCTGGACTATGCAGTGCAGCCACTGTAAGACTCTTATACCACCATACTTCAGCATTTCTGGTCAAATATCATCTACTCCAGTGCCTTTCCACATTTCAAGCCTTTGATGGCTTTTTCTACTTCAAGTATGGATATGTATTCCTGACTGCATGCCTGGTCAGTGTTTTTTACCTCTGTGCTGTCATCACTGATTGTTTCTTCATTTAGCAGTTTTTCAAAGTAATTACTCCATACTTCAAGGATAGCTTTTTCTCCTGTTTTCATGTCACCTTTATCATCTCTAACTCCTTTTACAGCACTCTTTCCTTCATTCCTAATCTTCTTCAACAACTTCCAGAATATTTTGCCACCTTCTTGATATTTATTTTCTATATTCTTGCCAAAGTCCTCCCATGACTTTTGTTTAGCTAGTTTTACACAGTATTTAGCATTCTTGCATTTGTCTCTATATTCTCTAAGAGCACAAGCTGACTTATTTGACAGGAACTTTTGATATGCTTTCTTCTTTTCCTTCACTGCCTCTTTAACTTCCTGTGTCCACCAGGGAGTTCTGATTTTTTTATCCTTGCAGACAACCTCACCACATGCGTCTCTGGCAGAATCAATCAATCAATGTTTTCTTCAGAGTTTTCCACCAAATCTCCAAGGTTTGATTCCTGTTCTCAAATTCTTTCATTTTTTCTTCAATAATTTTTGTATATTTTAGTATACAGTTCATATCTGAGAGCTGCTCAACTTTTATTCGCTTTAAAACTTTCTTACATGTTCTTCTTTTCAATATGAAATTCAATTTTATCCTGCTCAAGACTAAATGGTGATCACTTCCAATTTCAAATCCTCTGTACGCTCTGGTGTCCTGCACCAGGGAGAAAACATCACTATCAACAATAACATAGTCAATGAGACTTTTCTTATTCCTAACCTCTTCTCTCCATGTGAATTTGTGCACATTTTTATGTTGGAACATGGTGTTAGTAATAACCAGTCCATGTCCTGAGCAGAAATCCAATAGATATTTGCCATTATTATTAGCTTTGCTTTTTTTCTCCAAATTTTCCCAAAATACTTTTGTATGTTTCACAATCATTTCCTACTCTGCTATTTAGATCCCCAACAAGGACCAACTTTTCCTTTTTCATTGTGTCAGTTGCTTTTTCTGAAGCCTCAAAAAATTCCTCCACTTCTACCTTAGTAGAACCTTCTGTGGGACCATAGGCACAAATAACATTTTATATTTGTGCCTATGGTCCCATTTTATATACCTGAATATAACATTTTATAATTATTGCTCAGAAAGATCTCACAAGTTTTGGTCTTTTTTGTTTCAGTCACCCCTATTATGTCGATCTGGTACTTATCTAATTCCTCAGCTAGCTCCATTTCTTTGCCATTCAGGCTTCTTACGTTGATGGTACCAATCTTTAACTCTGGTGATGTTGAGTTGGGGTTTGTTTTCAGATTTGTTCTAGTAGCTGACTTTTTGCTGTTCGCCCTGATTCCCTGGCGAAAACAACGGGGGCCTTGTTTAACCGGGTGACGCCCCAGCTGGCATGAAATTTTGTCATATTGTACCATAATTTTTTATTTTTTTTATTTTGGTTTAACCAATAAAAATACAATTTGGTCGGCTAAATCCCAAATTGCCAGCTCATCCTCATTCATTCAGTATCCAAGTAGATACCCAACAGGGTGCACCACGAGAAGGTGAGGATTGGACATTAGGTCAGAAGCCCTGGTCGGTTCTCTGCATTGCTTTAAAGGCTATGTGGAAGTCTCCTCTCAGTTATATAGCTTTGATCCTTAAGCACCAATTATATCATAGTTATAATTGTACTATAATGAAGCAGGTTAGAAAACCAGCAAAATATAGTGGGTTTAATAAATATACATTTTTATATCTCTTGGTGCTATTTATACCAAAACACATTATTATGAATCATGCTATGAGTAATTAACTTCCAGGAGAAATGCCTATGTTCAAATTGTAATTAAGTTTCATCTTTTTCTTTTTCTAATCAAAATAAAATTTAAAAGTGGTAAATATAAATCATTGAGGAGGTATTAGAGCTGTTGCATAAACTGAATAAGAATTCAGCAATAGGGACTGATGAGATATCAGCACAAGTGATAAAAATGTGTTCAACTGAACTGGATATTCCTTTGACCGGGCTATATAATTTGAGTCTCAGAACAGAAAAAATTCCACAGGAATAGAAAGAATGTATGGTAATCCCATTGCACAAGGGTGGTGTAAAGACTGATGTATCCGACTATGGACCAATCAGTATCTCAGGAGTGGTGGTGAAAATTTTGGAAAAATTGGTTAGGGCTTGCATTTAGAAATGAGTTGATAGAGAATCTATATTTTGCAATCAACAGCATGGGTTTACTAAGGGAAGGCCATGTTTTAGCAACTTGCTCACATTCTATAAAAATGTTATCATTGAACTAGACAAAGGGAATTGATACACCATGATACTTTTGGATTTTGCTAAGGCTTTTGACAGAATATAGCATGGAAGACTATTACATAAATTGGGAAACAGCAACTTGCTCACATTCTATAATAATGTTACCATTATTATCCTATATTTAAATATAAATATAGGAATGCCACAAGGTTAAGTTGTCTGGATAACTTTAGCTTCAGTTTGCCGTAATGGCGGGCCTTGCGTGCGAAGGAATCTCCGTGGATGATCATTATTCTCGTTGAGAGGCTTATACGCTGGTTATACATGATAACTAATAATTAAGGAATTGACAACGTACACTAGAAATATAAATTAAATAAACTTTAATATATACTTTCCGATATTTCGGCGAACGTCACATTGCCATCTTCTTGCGAACTTATTACAAAGACAAGTGCACAAAGTACTACATAACAGCAAATGAGAACCGAAACAGGCAGGACAGCGAATATCAGAATCTCAGAACACAAGGATTACATCTGATTTCACAAGTACAGCCACTCTGGGCTTGCAGACCACCCTCTGGATACTTGCCACAGAATAAGATGAAAGAAAGCCACAGTAATACACCGCAGCAAGTTCAAATATGAAAGACTATTCATGGAATCAGCCTCAGCCCTTAGGAACATGCCAAACCTCAACAAATTTGGATGCATGAGACTGCCCCAAATTTGGGAAACATTTATCAGAAGAACTTCAGCCCAAAGGCCAAGAACTACCAATATAGCCCGCCAGGGGCACCATCAGGACTTTAGAAAAACGTTAGCTTCGTAGCTTCGGTTCTCAATTGCTGTTATGTAGTCCAAAGCGCTCTCACACTATACTGGCAACACACTATCACACATAAAAAAACTCAGCCCACTTCAAAGCCAGTATAGAAAACCTTATGCTCCAACATAATGGGCAGTTTTGACGTCTTCTCCTTATTCACGAATGTCCCCCTCAAAGAAACCTTAGAGCTAATCCAAGCTAAATTTCCTCCCGATATCTCAGCCCTATTTCAGTTTACAATGAACTCAGGCTATTTCGTTTGGCAAGAAAAATTCTACAAACAGATAGCGGGGACAGCCATGGGTTCACCACTTTCCTCACCCTTGGCTAACTTTTTTATGGAGACTTTTGAAGAGAAAGCCTTAAACTCAGCCCCACAAAAACCTACCACATGGCTTCGTTACGTTGATGATGTGTTCGCTATTTGGCCACATGGCCCGGATTCACTCCTCTTCCTTCCTAACACACTTAAACAACCAACATCCTAGAATCAAGTTCACCCTGGAAAAAGAGGAAAACAATAACCTCCCCTTCCTAGACACACTAGTCACCCGCCAACCTGATGGAACCTTGCTTTTCTCAGTTTATAGAAAACCCACCCATACAGGCAGATACATTCACCAACAATCCCATCACCCCCCCCCCTTACAACAACGTGGAGTTATTAAGACACTATTCAACAGGGCAAAAATAATCTGTTCAAATGATCAAGCCCTAACCACTGAACTAAATCACATCCGTGACACTTTCTCAGCCAATAGCAACCCCCCCGCCCCAAAGAATCAAAAAATACTTAACCCAGTTATCCACAACCCACCATCCCCTCCCCTTCACAAAAAAGATTACTCTAAATTCATCACCATTCCCTACATCCGAGGCACCTTGGAAAAAATCAACAAAATTTTAAAAAAACATGACTTGACCACCTGTTACAGACCACATGGAAAATTGGCATCCCTTATCCACTCCACTAAAGACCAACCACTTCCCCTAGACCTACCTGGTGTATACCAGGTCCCTTGCAGCTGTAAACTGTCCTACTGTGGCCAAACAGGCAGGACAGCAAATATCAGAATCTCAGAACACAAGGATTACATCTGATTTCACAAGTACAGCCACTCTGGGCTTGCAGACCACACTCTAGATACTCGCCACAGAATAAGATGGAAGAAAGCCACAGTAATACACTGCAGCAAGATCAAATATGAAAGACTATTCATGGAATCAGCCTCAGCCCTTAGGAACATGCCAAACCTCAACAAATTTGGATGCATGAGACTGCCCCAAATTTGGGAAACATTTAACAGAAGAACTTCAGCCCAAAGGCCAAGAACTACCAATATAGCCCGCCAGGGGGCACCATCAGGACTTTAGGAAAACATTAGATTCCTAGCTTCGGTTCTCATTTGCTGTTATGTAGTACTTGTGTGCACTTGTCTTTGTAATAAGTTCCCAAGAAGATGGCAACGTGACGTTTGCCGAAATATCGAAAGTATATATTAAAGTTTATTTAATTTATATTTCTAGTTTATGCTGTCAATTCCTTAATTATTAGTTATCATGTATAACCAGCGTATAAGCATCTCAACAAGAACCATTGAACTAGACAAAGGGAATTGATACTTTTGGATTTTGCTAAGGCTTTTGACAGATTATAGCATGGAAGACTACTACATAAATTGGAGAATATGGGTTTGGATTATAAACTATTAGCATGGATAAGAGGAGAGCTAACAGATATCAAAAAGTGATACAGCAATCCCTCGATTAATGCGTTCTTTAAAACAGGTGCATTGATCAAATATAATAACTTATGAGAAAAAGTATAATTCGTTCCTAAAATTTAGTTTCTGACCCCTAATTTTTTTTTATGAAAGAATTAGGGTATATCTCAGAGCCTAGTTAAAGGAAAACCATGAAGCTGAAAGACAATAAAGCATATTCATAATCTAAATTTATTATTCTACTTCTTAACAAATAATTGAGCTAATGTAGTTTGGAGGGCATTCTGTTTCTTTTTTTTTTCCATACAACTGATGGTATAGCCCTACTGCCTCTTCTACTAATTCTCTATTCATTAGGGTCAGCCTCTAAGCATTGCTGCTTAAAAACTTCGATCGTATGAAAAATATTTTGCAATTGTTTCTGTGAAATCTCTTTGTGCTTGTCAGTGATTAAATTTTCTTCATAATCTTCAGGATCTTCCTGCTGTGAATCTAAATTTAGCAGGTCAGAATCACTCATCTTCTCAGAATGAGATTTAATTAACTTACATTCATTTGAAAAGCCCCTAAAATCATCTGCACAATGTGGAAGAATGTGCTTCCAAATGGCTCTCAATATTGCTAGCAGTAATTTCATTCAACTTTGCAACTTTATAACCAGGATGAGATGTCTCTGATTTGGCCAGAAAAGTCTTGGAAGGCATTCGCTTCCAAAAAGAGGTCGGTTTCATCAACATTAAATATTTTTTGGTCACAATAATCCCCTTCTTCCACAATTTTGTTCAAAATCTCAGGATAATTTGTGGCCACTTCCTTACCTGCACTTGCAGCTTCGCCTGTGATTAGAACATTATGTAGGCTATTTCTCTTTATGAAATGCTTAAACCACCCAGCACTAGCATGGAATTCTTCTTCTTTTCTTCCATTGATAGCCCTTTCTTTCAAGGTTGCAAAGAGACAATGCTTTTGATTTAATAAGGTCAGTGCTCAGCAGGATCTGTTTTTGGTTACAATCTTTGATCCATGCAGAAAGAAGTCTCTCTAATCCAATCATTATAATTTCAAGTGGTCTGCATTCATGATGAACTTGAAGCAGCCTTACCTTTCTCTTTGTATTCAGCAGCTTTGCTTAAAATTGCTCGTATAGTTGATTCACCTATTTTTGTGTTCTTGTCCTAGCTTTGCTCTGGACTTACTTTGTTCATTTTTCTTTATTATTTCAAGTTTTTCTTCCAATGAGATTACTTTTCGAATCTTTTTCACACTTCCACTTTTTTGCTCACCAATTCTTTTACTGATGATTGAAGGCTGGGAAAATACTTTAAACTAAAAAAATCAAGGAAAACAATTGCAAAGGAAGCACAAGATATGTTCATCACAATGCTATGTAATTAGCAGACGATATAAATTTTGACGGTAAATTTTTAACACAGTGTACATGGAAATAATGTAGTACTGTATGGTATTAAAAATAACTTGGTAAAATGTTTTAAATCAGTAACTAAATTATTTCATCCTGGTGAGTGATTTTTTAAAATAGTTAGCAATAAAAAATGTATAGATAGAAAATTTTTAATATCTGTAACATTTATTTTTAAGATATGTATATAGGCGTACTAATCGAATTTGGGTATAGAAAAAAAATTATGCACTAACTGAAAATGCACTAATCGGAGGCGCATTAATAGAGGGATTGCTGTATATGTGATACGTGAGTCTGCAAGATTTAAGGTAACCAGTGGCAGTGGTGTACCCAGAGGGGGGGGCACCCCCCCAAAGAAAAGGAAAAAACACTAGAAAAATTTCCAAAAATCTTTTCCTAATTAAAATTCATTTTTTTTATTTATGTTGTGTGCTACTTATGAATTAGCGATCACTGCAGATGTTCAGTTATAGGTTGTATGCGATGTGCAGTGTGTATTCGCAAAACGTCTACTCAACTCACCCCCCCCCCCCCCAAAGGTTAAATCCTGAGCACTCGGCCCCCTCCAAGATTAAATCCTGAGTGCGCCACTGACCAGTGGTGTACCATAAGGATCAGTCCTTGGTCCACTGTTATTCAATCTGTACATTAATGATACAATGATGCTGCTGATATGCAGTATTTGCAGAATGAATAGGCTGGAATTGTGGGAATGGGAAAATGGATGCGAGTTCAATGTCAGGATAGGGATTTTGGAGTGTTAGTAGATAGCAAATTGAAATTCAGGGGCCATGTAGCAAACATAGCAAATACAACTCAAAAGAAACACAATGCTGAAACAAATTTTGACATGTAAAGATAAGAATGTCATTTTGCCTCTTTGGCAAGGCCTTGATAAAACCTCACTTAGACTACTGTGCACAGGTATGGTCTTATGGTTTCCATTGTGATTCTGATATAGTAGAGAGTGGAAAAGGAGAGTGTTAAAAATGATATCCAGATAATGAAATACTGATTATGAAGACAGATTGAGAATTTGTAGACTGCAGACACTAGCAAACAGGAGAAAGAGGGGGTGATATGATTGAAAAATTGCATGTTTGTACATGTAGTACTGATGTATGTAGCATGTGGTCTCCCATGATGAGTCCCTGACTCCCTGGAGGTCTCTTTTAATAATAATAATAAAGTACATGGTAAATCATGAAATGAATACTGTTATCTTCTTCTTTCGCTATGCCTTATCCCGTGTTAGACGGGGTCGACATTCCCATCCTTTCTCCCTAAGATCCTCTGCCACCTTATCCTTCCATCTGAGTTTGGGTCTGCCTCTTTTCCTCTTTCCCTCCACACGTTCTACTCGTTTACCAACATACTCCTCACTCCTTCTCTTTACACGACCGAACCACCTCAGCCTACTTTCTTGTACCTTCTTACCGATCGGTCTCCCACCTCAATCGTCCCTCTGATGTAGTCATTCCTTATCTTGTCCTTCTTTGTCACACCACTCATCTATCTCAACATCTGCACCTCCGCCACCTCAATCTTCCTCTCCTGATGCCTTTGTTATTAGCCATGTCTCCATGCCATGGAGCATCACCAGCCTCACCACCATCTTATACAGCTTTCCTTTCATCTTACAACTCACTCTCTTGTGGCACAGGACCCCACTCATCTTCCTTCAGTTCATCCAGCCGCATGTTATTCGGTGCTGTATTTCCTCATCCAGGTCACCATTCCTCTCGATGACCGACCCAAGGTACTTGAATTTCTTCCCTAAAGTTAACCTTTCACCCTGGAGTCGTATGATCATATCCTTGTCACTCCCCGCTGACATATATTCGGTCTTTATCCGGTTAATTTTCATACCTCTCTCCTCCAATACCTTTCTCCACTCTTCCAGGGTCTTTTCAAGCTTCTCTTGGGATGATTTGCAGAGAACAATATCATCGGCAAACATCATGCTCCCTGGCACCCCCTTCTTGACGTCCTCCACTAGTACATCCATGATCAGATCAAAGAGGTAGGGGCTCAGAGTTGATCCCTGATGGAGCCCTACGACAATGTGGAACCCCTTTGTCATGCCGACACTAGACCTGAGTTTTCGCTCCCTCATACATCTCCTTTACCAACTTCACGTACTTTTCCGACACCCCCCTTCTTCCTCATACACCTCCATACCTCCTGTCTGGCCACTCTGTCGTACGCCTTTTCCAGATCTATAAATACCATATGTAGCTCCACCTGCATCTCCCTATATTTCTCCATCAATCGCCTTAGCGCAAATATTGCATCCATTGTCCCTCTTCCTGGCATAAATCCAAACTGCTCCTTACCAATTTTTATTTCCCACCGTATCCTTCCTTCAATTACTCTTTCCCATATCTTCAACGTGTGTGACATCAGCTTGATCCCTCTATAGTTGCCACAATCTTGAACATCTCCTTTTCTCTTGTAGATTGGAATGAGAATGCTTTTCCTTCATTCCTCTGGTATCTTTTACTGATAGGCTATTTTCCTCATCAGATCCCATAACATGTCTATGCCCTCACTGCCCAAGCTTCTCCAGGTATCTGGTATGCCCCCACAGCCTTTCCATTCTTCATTTTTCTCAGTGCCCAATACACTTCCTCTCTGCTTATGTCCTGCACCGATCCTTCGTTTGCCTCTCCATCCTCACACCTCTCTCTTGGATTCTCCTCATTTAGTAGATTATGAAAATATTCTTCCCATCTTCCTCTGATTTTGTCCTCCTCTTGTAGCTACTCCTGTGGCATCCTTTATCTGCTTAATTGATGTTATCTCTTTCAAGGCCTTATCTCTAGCTTTCACTATTCTCAACAACTTAGTTTCACCACTGTTTCTCTCCAGTACTTCATAAACCTCTTCAACTGCCCTCGCCCTTGTCACAGCTCTCTTTGCACTTTTCTTCGCTAATCTATATGCCTCCTTGTCAGGTCTGGTTCCAGTCATGTCCCATTTTTTCTTTGCCTCTTTGTTTTCCCTGATCTCCAACTGCACCTCCTCATTCCACCACCATGCCTCCTTATCCTCGGGCGGTCCCTTTCCTGATGTTATACCGAGCACCTCTTCTCTAATTTTTCTAATATTCCGACTATTTACGTCCCACCATTCTTCCACATCCTCTGGTAATTCATTCCTTCCAATACCTTGAATGAATACTGTTATATTATATATAAAAAAGTAGTATTAAAAAGTTTAATTATTACTTTCAAGTGCTCTTGAGATACTTCAAATTTTTTTCTGTGTTGACATGACTAATTTTTTAACTCAACATTTAAGTGAATTGATTATACTCAATTCAACATCTGTTGGATCTCTGCCAGCGATCCAACACAATCTACATAACTAAAGAAGGAATGATCATTCTGACATGTAATAACGTTCAATGTTTCATTTTCTACTTTAGTTTAATTTCAGTTTTGTTATTTTTAATTTTTATTACTATTCTATTTTAACAGATTTCATAATAAAAGCACCTCTGTAGCACTGCAGTAATGAAAAACTGGTCAGAAAGACATGGACTTGACTGTTATAAAAGACTTGAAAAACATATATAAGAGCTTTTCAACTGAAGAGTAGCAGAGTATTACTCTTCACCCCCATTTTTTTTCCTCCTGGAAAACAGATGAACAATCTAGGAAATTGCAATTAACAGATAAGATCAATTCCTGTCCTAGTAATAATTAAGCTGAGAAAAAATTACTTGGATATGGTAGACCATTTGGCCTAAAACATACTAGATATGAGGCAACTGTAACAAGGTTAATATTTAATAATATTCTGAAGAAATGGTTTAGTACATGTAAGGCAAATTAGACTTCTAGAATACAGAAGTGAATAAATTAATCTAAACAAGCCAAATTTTCATCAAGTTTTTAGTTTTGATTTGTGTTTCAGTTTTCATAATAATTTTGGTTTTGGGTTTAGCTCACTATTTTGGTTGAGTGCTGTATGTTTTAATTGTCTCTATGATGTTTATTAATAGTGTTGTGAGTTTTTAATAGTGTAAACAAGTTGACATTCACAGTGTTTTATTCATTTTGTGTAGCTATAAAATGGTTACGTCTCCAAGAAAAGCTCAAAAATATTTATTCTTTCTCAGCACACATCCATGACTCAAAGACAAACTGCCAATGAGTGTGGTGTTAGTTTGTGTACTGTTAATGTGATTTTAAAGACGTTTAGGAAGACAAGTATCTTTTCTCCTGACAGAAAAGGAATATCTTAGTCTTTATTTGGGTTGTAAGTCAGCAGTTAGAATTGAAGGAAGTATAGGAAGATGGTTTAATGCTAAATCTGGTGTCAGACAAGGATGTACATTATCCCCTCTGTTATTCATTATCTACATGCATCACATTATGAAGGAAATAAATCCCCTACAAGTCTGCAAGATTCCCTGACTAAATTGAATAACTGTTGTAATAGACATGGTATGAAGGTCAGAAGGTCTTTCCTATAAAACAAATTTTTACCACTTATTATATTTGATTAATGCGATTTTGATATACACGGTAACATCAAGGGATTAATTAATTACGTTAATCAAGGGATACCTGTATACAAAACAGTGTTCAACCCAATTTTAACTTATGGATCGGAGAGCTGGGTTAGAAATAAAACACTTGACCAAAGACTAGAGACTGCAGATATGAGAGTCTCCTGAGAAAGATTAGGGGTGTGAACAGATGGCATCAATGGAAATATCATATTAAAAAATGAGGATATTAGGAAAGAACTTAATATTGTTAGCATCCAGGAACGTGTTAGTAGAGCTAATCTCAGGTAGTATTGGTTACTTAAACAGAATGGGAGAGGAAAGATTAGGAAAACAACTGTTCTTTGCCAGAGAAAGACCAAGATATAGGTGGATTGATACAGTAAAAAGTGCATTAGAAGAGAGAAATATAAGATCTGATAATGGTGGAGTCTTGACAGGTAGCAGATTGATTTGAAGGAAAATTGTAGATAGGAAGTTAGTAATGATGTAAATTTTTCATTTCAATTGTAGTACTATCATATCCTGTACACCCCTTGAAGGTACATGTCAAGAATTTGATGATGATGAGAAAAGAAATAGTGGGTGAAAAAGGAAAACCACACTTACTCAAGATTGTTTACTAGTTAGGAAAAGCAACATGAATTCAACATTGTCTGCTGTAGACTTAAATAGAGACTTGGCAGCTAGTGGAATTAATATTTCTAACATGACAGTCAGAGTGCTTAATGGTCAAAGCTATATAACTGAGAGGACACCTCCACATAGCTTTTAAAGGAATGCGGAGAACCGATCAGGGCTTCTGACTTAATGTCCCATTCTCACCTTCTCTCTAGTGCACCTTGTTAGGTATCTACCTGGATACTAAACAAACGAGGATGGGCTGGCAATTTGGGATTTAGCCGACCAAATCGTATTCTTATTGGCTTAAACCAAAATAAAAAATGATGGTACAACACGACAGAATTTCATGCCAGCTCGGGCATCGCCCGGTTAAACAAGGCCCCCATTGTTTTTGCCAGGGCAAACAGCGAAAAGTCAGCTATTGGAACAAATCCTAAAACCCACCCCAACTCAACATCACCAGAGATCAAGATCAGTACTATCAACATAAGAAGCCTGAATGGCAAAGAAATGAAGCTAGCTGAGGAATTGGATAACTACCAGATCGACATAATACTGAAACAAAAAAGGAAAAAAACTGGTGAGATCTTTCTGAGCAATAAATACAAAATGTTATATTCAGGCAATGACAATGAAGGAAAACAAGTTGTAGCCATAGTATTCAACACTAAATACGAAGCTAATCTTCTTGAATGGCAGGCAGCCTCAAGTAGAGTGATGTGGGCAAATATGAGAATGAGAAAGTGGACAATGAGACATTTGTGCCTATGGTCACACAGAAGGTTCTACTAAGGTAGAAGTGGAGGAATTTTTTGAGGCTTTACAGAAAGCAACTCACACAATGAAAAAGGAAAAGTTGGTCCTTGTGGGGATCTAAATAGCAGAGTAGGAAATGATTGTCAGACATACAAAAATATTTTGGGAAAATTTGGAGAAAAGAGCAAAGCTAATAATAATGACAAATACCTGTTGGATTTCCGCTCAGGACATGGACTGGTTATATCGGAATACAATGTTCCAATATAAAAATGTGCACAAATTCATGGAGAGAAGAGGCAATAAGAAAAGTCTCACTGACTATGTTATTGTTGATAGTGATGTTTTCTACCTGGTGCAGGACACCAGAGTGTATAAGAATTTGAAATTGGAAGTGGTCACATTTAGTCTTGAGCAGGATAAAATTGCATTTCATATTGAAAAGAAGAACATGCAAATTTTAAAGCGAATAAAAGTTGAGCAGTTCTCAGATGTGAACTGTAGACTAAAATACACAAATATGATTGAAGAAAAAATGAAAGAGTTTGAGAACTGCAACCAAACCTTGGAGATTCAGTGGCAAGCCCTGAAGAAAACATTAATTGATTCAGCCAGAGAGACATGTGGTGAAGTTGTCTGTAAGAAAAGAAAAATCAAAACTCCATGGTGTACACAAGAAGTTAAAGAGGCAGTGAAGGAAAAGAAGAAAGCATATCAAAGGTTACTTACTGGCAAATAAATCAGCTTGTGCTCTTAGAGAATACAGAGACAAATGTAGGAAAGCTAAACACTGTGTAAAACTAGCAAAACAAAAGTCATGGGAGGACTTTGGCAAGAATATAGAAAATAAATATCAAGAAGGTGGCAAAATATTATGGAGGTTGTTGAAGAAGCTTAGGAATATAGGAAAGAGTGCTGTAAAAGGAGTTAGAGATGATAAAGGTGACATGAAAACAGGAGAAAAAGATATCCTTGAAGTATGGAGTAATTACTTCATACTTGAAAAACTGCTAAATGAAACAAGCAGTGATGACAGCACAGTGGTAAAAAACACTGACCAGGCATGCAGTCAGGAATACATATCCATACTTGAAGCAGAAATAGACTGAAATGTGGAAAGGCAGGGGTAGATGATATTGGACCAAAAATGCTCAAGTATGGAAATATAAAAATCTTACAGTGGCTGCACTGCATAGTTCAGAAGGCCTGGACAGAGCAGTGAATTCCAGATGATCGGAGTAGAGCTCTCATATTACCCATATATAAAAAGGGAAATAAAACTGAATGTGAGAATTACAGAGGTATTTCCCTACTGAGTGTTCCTGGTAATATTTATACAAGTATACTTGAGAAACGGTTGAGAAGGATTGTGGAAGAAAAGCTTGGTGAAGAACAAGCTGGATTCAGGCCAAACAGAGGCTGTCAGGATCAGATCTCCACTTTACGACAAATAGTCGAGAAAGCATGGGAATATAACAAAGATCAGTATTTAAGTTTTGTCGATTTGGAAAAGGCATATGACAAGGTGCCAAGAGAAAAGCTATTCAATACACTGCAGCTATATGGTGTCAATGGGACATTATATCAAGCAATACTTAGTCTTTATTTGAGTTGAAAGTCAGCAGTTAGAATTGAAGGAAGTACAGGAAGGTGGTTTGACATTAAATCTGGTGTCAGACAAGGATACATTATCTATATGGATCACATTATGAAGGAAAGTGGTATTACCTACCCGTTATGGATCAAATACACATTCTCGTATGCTTCATATCCATCATATATTTCAATGTAATATCAATGGTATTACAATTTTAATAAGGACTTCGCATCTATGATAATCTTGACATCTATAGACATCTTGGCTGGCGGTGTGGCTAAACCTGATATCAAAATTGGAGATGCTAATCTCAGCTCTTTGCTTTATGCAGATGATGTTGTACTTCTAAATAAATCCACTACAAATCTGCAAGATTCCTTGACTAAAGTAAATAACTGTTGTAATAGACATGGTATGAATGTCAGCATTAAAAAGACAAAGACAATGAAAATAGGCAGAAACACTGAAAATATCAACTGCATTGTGAATGGAGAACCTATAGAACAAGTAAAACATTTCAGCTACTTTTCAGCATGATTTTTAGTGAAGATGGTAAATTAAATATGGAATAGACAACAGAATCAACAAAGCTGGTATGGTAAGAAGTCAACTGAATAAATTTATATGGAATAAGAGAGAAATTAGGCAAAACACTAATTAGCTGTATACAAAACAGTATTCAAGCCAATTTTACTTATGGATCTGAGAGCTGGGTCAGAAGTAAAACACTTGACCTATGATTAGAGACCGCACAATCCATTATATATGAGAGTCTTGAGAAAGATTAGGGGCATGAACAGATGGCATCAATGGCAATGATCATCATCATCAGTTGCATCAGTCTTGGGACTGGTAGCTCAGCAGCAATTTCCTCCATTCCCCTCTGTCAATGGCAATATCATATTAAAAATTAAGATATTAGGAAAGAACATTGTCAGCATCCAGAAATGCGTTAGCAGAGCTAATCTCAGGTGGTACGTCACTTAAATAGAATAGGAGAGGAAAGATTAGCAAAACAAGTGTTCTCTTCTGCGTTGACAGGAAAAAGGCCCAGAGGAAGACCAAGATATAGGTGAATTGATACAGTAAAAAGTGCCCTAGAAGATAGAAATATAAAATCTGATAATGTTGGAGGAGTCTGGCAGGTAACAGACTGATTTGGAGGAAAATTATAGATAGGAAGTTAATAATGATGTAATTTTTCATGTAGTACTATCATATCCTGTACTAGAGGATATATATATAAGGAATTTGATGATGATGAACATGACAGTCTGCTGAAGATTGTTGGAACTGCCCACAAACGAAAAAAAGAAACTGTTGATGAAGGCTATGCAGAAAAAGAGGTCCAGTGGGCAAAAGTGTACAAAGATTGGACTGTTGAGAAGTGGAAGGAGGTCAAATTCTCAGATGAGAGCCATTTCTTTGCCTAAGGAGAGCAAGTACCCTATGTTTGCAAATCAGAGGCTGAGAAAACTTCTCCTGCCTACCTTCAACAAGCTCCTAAACACCCAGCTAAAAAGAAGTTCTGGGATTGTTTTATATGTGACAGTCCAGGATCACTTGCACCTATTGACAGTATGATGAAAAGTGACCGATACATAAAAATACTGGAGAAAAGAGTGGTCCCACAGATTCAGATAGACAAACAAGCCATCTTCCAACGTAACTCATTCCATGCCAGACTTCAAATCACAACATCCAATTGCTTCAGTAACCACCAGGTAACTCTCCTAACATTAACCCAATAGAAAATTTGTGGGCCATAGTGTAAAAGAGACTTGTAAAATTAAATTGTGATACAAAGGATAACTTAATACAATCCATTATAAAAGTATGGTTTCGAGATGCAGAAATAAGAAAAATGTGTTCTACATTGGTAGAGTCCATGCCTATGCAAATTAATGAACTTATTAGGAACAGAGGAGCATATATAAATTATTAGGTAAAATTGGAGTTTAATTTTTACACTTATTTTCTTGCAAAATTAAAATTTTTCTTTAAAATGTGAATGTCTGGATTAATGTGTTTGCTACTGTATATCATTCACTGCAACATGAGAATCATTCAGGGAAAGAGCAAAAGAATTGGTTGCAATGTTCAAAATATGAACACAAAAATGAGTCAAATAGCATGAGAATACACTATTAAAGTTCCAAAGAAACAGGTACAGTTGTGTAATTAAAAAAAAAAAAATTATTCTGAAAACTTGGAGACAGACAGTCTTCGCTTAATGTTAGGATGATGATGATGCAGGGTTTGGCATGTTTCAAGGAATAGACTAAGAAATTTAAATCTACTGTAGTGCAAAATCTTTGTTTTCTAATGGTTATAAAGAAATCACCACCCAGAAAATAATCAGTATTTCTCTTAACAATCTGATGTTAAGAAGATTTCCATACCTTGCGTTAAAAGGCCTTCTGAACAAATAGCAAGGATTCTTTGCAAACATAATCTGTATATTACTTTCAAACCAGCACAAAAATTATCTTCTTTCTTACCATCTACTAAGGATAAATTGCCACCACCTGTTGTTCATCAAGTATGCTGTTCCTATTGATTTTGCTACCTGGACAGACTGGTCATTCTGCTGAAATCAGAATCCAAGGACACAAAGATTTCTAAAATCAGAGGGCTCAAGTCTTACTTACCATGCCATTGACACCAGACAGAGTTCTTTCATTGGGATCAAGCAGATTTTGCATTACAATAGTTTTCAATCATCCATTCTTTGAAATGTATGAAACCTTACATCATCACCTGTAAGCCTATCTTTAAGTTTTGGGAAGTAATTCCCATAAATTGTTCATAACATTTATTATTATTACTTTTAATAATAATAATATTTGATAAGTTACTGTGTTTAATCAACAGCAAAATGTGAATGATGAACTGTCATCATTCACATTTTGAATTACACAACTATATCTGGTTCCTTGGAACTTTAATAATGTTTTCTCCTGTTCACTCAAGCTGTGACTGAGACATATGGAAGTATACTCATGCTGTTTGACTCATTCTTGAAAAATTAAAAATCATATTTTGAATGTTGAATTTCACTGCTCATTGCAAGACCACTGCCCCGATTATTGGAGGCCTGGCATGGCTTGAAAAAGTTGCATATTGATTTCTAGAGTAGGATTTCTGGAGACTGTAAAAAAATAAATGAAAAAATACAAAAATGTGTATATAAAATTAATAAAAATCAAAAATCAAAAAAAAAATCTTTAGCCTATCCACATTATGAAGGTACTATTAGATCAACAATTAACCTTTTATGGGTGGGTGCCACATAAAAAAAAAAAATCTTTTGATTTCTCCCTGAATTGATATGCACTTACAGTGAGCAAAATATATAGGATCTCTTAATAAAGTCTAATTTCCCTTAAATGTGTTAAATCCTTTTTTAAAAAATATTATTATGTCTATCACAAGTTTCTATGAAATGTCAAAGGTAATATTTGATAAGTTACTGTGTTTAAGCAACAGCTGTCCTCTAGGCTGAACTTTCAATAGAGGATGTATCATCATTCACACAATAATACAGTGATCTCTCAATTATCCAACCTTCAATTAAACAATTCTTGAATGAGTATGTCCACCAGCTTCTGGTATAACATCATCTAACTGTAATTTCAGATAACCAATTACTGCTGTGGTTGGATAATTAATGGATTACAGTTTTATATATGCATAATACTATCTTCATTAATATTCAGATTCAATTACAATTTTAATACTAATGTTTAATATGCATATTTCACAGATAAATAAAAAAAAAAAAAAAAATGCTACAATTCAACTACTTCTTAAGGATTTACTATGAACTCCCTAGATGGACTTCAGTTTTTACCTAAGTTTAGATTTTAGTCATCTTTCTAGAATAAACATATTATATAAAACACATTTTTTTCCAAATTGTAAATTTATAACTCAATGCACAATAATGAATATAGAAAAACTTATTCAATAAACATAATTATATATATTATAATGAATACTGCACGAGTTTTTTTTTTCTCCTATTTATAAAATATTCAGGCAGCACATAAAATTTTATCTTTTGAATTTTTTAAATTTTAACTTTTAATTAAAATATAATTTTAAGATTAGTTAAAATAAAAATTTAGGGTGACTACATAAATTTCTTCCCTATTGCTCACCTGGAGGGGCTACCATTCGCTGCCACTTTTGAAAAAGGGTTGTTTTCAGGCAGTCACGCGGACTAAGAGCATAAGCTTTATGTCGAGACATGAGTTCCTGCATTGGTTCCAGAATAACACACAACTTAAAAATAAACAGAAAACTTTATAAGAATATGGATATCTATGATTAATAGATTAAAAGATTAACATTTAATCTTTAAACCTATTTAAAGATGAAATTCCTAAACCATCCATCATATGTTTACATATCAATAATTATATGGATACAAAGTGCCCACTGAAATACTATTGGAATTACATGGATACTACCAGGGCTGCATTTATACTTTTGGAGGCCTGAAGCGCAACATCATTATGAGGACCTCAAAAATAAGCAATTTTTAGTTTATTGAAAATAAAAGTCAACATTTCCATAATAACTCATTTTAATAACACAATACAACATTGGTATACATAGATTTGCATTTTAAAAAAAAGTATAAAAATAAATCAGTTCAAATTTAAATAAAAAAAGTAATAACTAAAAGTTTTTTTTTCTGGCTTTGGTTTTAGCAAATATATCTATAATGTCATCATAATTGATCGAGTCCATTACATCTGATTCAATGCATAATAACGACAGGTCACTTGTTTTATTTTGGTGCAAGTTGCTTCTTAAATAATTTTTTATTCGTTTCAACACTGAAAATGAGCATTCAGTACTTGCATTTGAAATAGACATCGTCAAAAATATTTTTTAAATTGTTTCTACGTTCGGAAAAGTAGACCTTAACCCATCGTTTATAAATTTGTACATATTTTTAATTGAAGAATTTTCTTCCTTTATCATTATTAAAAATTGCTTAACTTCATCAGTAAATTTTTCTGGATCAATATCAATCCCATAAGTTTGTAAAATTTTATCAATACTAGTCTTGCTTGTCTTGATCTATATCTTCCTTCAGAAAAATGTCAAACATATCTAATATGACGAAATAGCTTTTTGTTCTTTCATTAATTTCCAAAATTAGCTTATCGCAAATGACATTAAAAGTGTTCACAGCGAAATTTTCTTTCCCATGTAATATAATCTCATTGTTAGATTGTGAAACTTCGTCACTCGTTTGTTTTCGTTTTTTAACTCTTTCATTTTGATCTTTAAATTTTGTCTCATCTGTTAATAAATTCGCATCTTCGTTTACAGCAGCAAAACTATTTCTTATATCTAAAATAAAACCAACTAAAGAGTGTAATAAATTATTAGCTAAAAACAAATCCATATCGGAATCTTGTAGAAATTTACTAGTAGCATTTACTCGTTGTAAAATTTTGTTCCACATAACTGTTAAAATTGCTGTTTCTGGTTTGTCAAAATGTTCAGCCAATGATGAGCTCTCTAATTTAGAAATAGGTTTTTCATGAGGAGAAATGAATAGTCCAAGTAATGCGTCTTTAATTAGTTTATATCCACGTTTCAAAGCCAATATAGCGTCAGCCCTTGCGGACCACTTCGTTTCACTTAGTCTTTTAACTGTTAAAGATTTTTTTTCTAAATGTTTAAGGGGTATACCCCATCTTGTTGAAGATGAAAAGTAATTATATACATTCTGAATAAAACAAAAATATTGCACTGCTTTCTGACAAGATTCCGCGGCATAGTTGCCAATTAAATTTAAGGAATGACTAGAGCACGGTATATAATGTGCAGAGGGAACTACGTTTTTTCAGCCTAGCTTGTAAACCTGTATAGATACCTTTCATATTGGCAGCGTTATCATAGCTTTGTCCTCTGCACATTTTTATATCCAAAGATAATTCTTCTAATTTTTTTAATACTACCTCTTCTAAATATAAGGAATTATGTTGTGTAATTCTGATGAACCCGATAAATGTTTCTCTAATGTCAGCATTTGTGGCAACATATCTAAATATCATAACTAGTTGGTCATTATGGGCAATGTCTGGCATTGAATATTATTGCAAACTAAGCAGCTTCCTTAATTTCTGATATTAATATTTCTCTTGTTTTTTTTAGCTATTAAGTCTATGAATTCATCACAAGTATGGTAAGAAAGATAATTTGATCTGCCAGAACCACAGTTGGCATACATTTTCATGTGATGTTTTAAAAAATCATCAAATTCACTTAAATAATGTGAACACGATAAATAATTTCTGCAAGAATCAGAAAAAATATCATTTGTATTTCCTCTAAATGCTAGCCCCAGTTTACTCAGTAACTTAATGGTAGCTATTATTCTTTTTAAAACCTCTCTCCAATAATTTTCTTCGGATTGTATTTGTTTTATCAATTCAGAATCAATTCGACTATTTACAGAACTTGGTTTTCTTTTGAGATATGTGCACATTGCTCGTATATGCTCAGTAGAATGCTCGTGATCATATAAGGTTCGTGTTATATTTCCCCAGTCATTAAAATTCATTAAGCTATTATTTGACTTAGAAAACAATTTACAAACAAAACAGTAAATTCCTTTGCTGGTTTCTGAAAAAATTAGCAACTCTCGTTTCTTCTTTGTTCCATTCACCTTTTTATAGTAAAAATGTGATATATTTACATTTGACATATATTCTATTACGTTCTGTGTATTCTTTTTTTAAATTTTCGATTTTACCAACATTCTGGGGCATATTTGTTAAAATATGCTCGATAAACTGTTCATTAATAGTAAGTGGCCTGCTATATTGGTAGGATAAGAGATAGCTTGCTTGCTGGTAAGTACAGACTCCGATTGAAAATTTTCTTCAGAATCCTCTTGATTTGTTTCATTTACTTCTTTCTCTCCTTCTATGTTTTCTACATCATTTTGATGTTCTTCATTTTCACTTTCATCTCCTCCTGATATTGATACCAATGTTTCGTTTTCATTCCGAGAACTGTGAAGTACAACTTCAGTTCTACGAAATTCTTCATTTTATATAAATAAATGACTAACTTATATCGATGGATTATAAATAATTATGCAACTTCTACGATACTTTATATTTAATATTAAATTTTCTAAATAGTTTAATATCTTTTAATGTAATTCTAAATATATATATTATTTACACTTTTAAATATTCCATGTAATTGAATCATAATTAATTTAAAGAAAGATGTAATTAAAATCTTTCTGTGAAAGATTTCAATTGCAGTGTTGATTATTGATTTTGAGAACTTTGATTTTGTTTGACAAGCTTCGTTGACAAGCATCATTAGTTGCTACAAAAATTCTGAATACCAAAAAAATATTAAAAGTAATAATTTAGTATAAAGAATTTAAATGCAATCAAATTAAGCTTGCTAATCAAATTAAAAATTGGAACTTCATGAACTGTAAAGTTCAGATATTCTCACTAAAAATAAAAATTTTGAATTTACAGTAATAAAAATTATAGCAAAAATCATTATATTTATGGAATTACAACAGTTATTTATTACAAGATTTATTCAATTCCAGCTTGGATTTTTTTAAGTTGCAGTAATAAGCATAATAATTCCAGTTTTAGTTAAAACATAGAGGCAATAAATAGTAACGATAACTTGCTATGCTCGCTGACATCCACTTTTTTACTCGACATTTTACCCTAAAATGACTAGAATCTTGATGCAGAAAAAAATGAACTGAAAAATCGATTTAATTTATAAAGAATAATAAACTTGAAATTCAAATGCCCTATTTATATGATATAGAAACTGCTCTTACCCAACTAATTAATACAAATAGCAGCAGCACACAACAAAACCTCTGTTGTCTCTGGAACGTGTTTCAAAATGATCGCAAAAACTTTCTTTAACTCAAAAACTTATTTACTCTGTTTATAATATCCACTTATTAAACTTCTAGTATGCTTGCAAAGAGATTAGCTAACTCTCTATTGAGTTACTTTTAAAACTGTATATCAACTTCAAATATGCCAATAGATTCTCTTAATGACACTTCTTGTTACTGTTAATCTAAATCTTAATTGTCTAACTTGCAAAAGCTCTGTATCGCAGTCAGTCAGTCAAAGGTCTTGCTCAAAAAGTTCTAAGGCAATTCTCTCATCTGAGATCTTGAGCTTCCTTCAGGAAATCTGGCTTCAGAAATATCTCATTGGGAAGATAGCAGACTGTGAACTGTGCCCTGCAGTACTCATATACAGCTCTGGCAAAAAGAAAAACTTCCGAGAGAAGGTGTTTCGGGTAATTTGTCGCCTTTTCTCCTCTGCTTGGGCTCGCCAAAAATGCCTGGACGACTTCTTCCTTTTTCTGCCTCCTCCACTAACTCGAATTGATGCCAACTGTCAACCGGGATTCTGCTCTGGCCTGGAAGTTTTTCTCCGGCGATTGGAACATCTCCTTTCGGCAACTCGAAGCCTTCTCTTAAGACTGAAACCGGGAAGCTCCTCTCTGGCAACGTCTGAAAACAGGAAGCCCTATATGCTTAGCTCTGTCCCCTTTTATTATACATTCTCTGAGACCTCGCACAAAGTTTGTAACCCCCCAAAGAATTCGGCATGATTCTTTCATCTTAAGTTTCAAGTTCGGCCCGCTCTTTGTTCTCTTCTGTGCCTTCTTTTGATTGTAAGTTGCCAACCATTGGATAGTTGTGTGAACCTTTCTGACTGACTTTGGAGGTGTTTACATGCAGAGCTTGTAAGCCTTTCTCATACCCACAAAATTTAATAAACAACCTTTCTAATGCCAGCATGTAGATCTATTACATACAGCTCCGGCGAAAAACATTGCCTTTGTTTTTAACACTCTAACATATTCTTATTAAAGAAGTATATACAGTTAATTTCCAAAGGGCTATTTACAAAAATATCTAATACAAAATATACAGAGACAAACAAGGTTATTTTTTACAACATTCTTATGGGACTTGACCTAAGTAAAAAAATCGATGTATTGTGCTTTGGAATATTTAAGCTACAATCGAATTTTTACAATATTGATAAGAATAATAGTCTAAAAGTTGGTAGTCCAGCGAAAACCATCTTGAAAACCTCAAAATGAAACTAGTTTATTTATTTAAAAACACAAAAATACAAATTTATTAAGTATATCTTTATAGAGTTCATAATTAAAAGGACTCTAATAATAATGATACTAATAATAATAGATTTCTACAGATGTGTCTCATCTTGTTTTGGTATTATCAAAATTATCAAGTTATTCTGAAGCATTATGAATTTTTCTATTTTATTATTATGCCGCTAATATTTCTTCAAATGCAGCACTTTTTACAACAAAACTGGCTAAGTTATGTCAAATATATCTGTTCGCAAATATACTCAAAATCCCCTTTGACCTAATAAAAAGGCAGAATGCTGATGAAACTTCATCAGCATTCTATCTGTTAAAATGCAATTACCCTCCCCTCCCCGCACATAACTACCATAACGGATTATTGTAGTTATGTGCACTGTATTTCTTGGATTGACCCTTTTTTGCTGCACAATTTACTTATTGTGTCTCTTCCCAAATAAAAACGAATTTCACATGTGCGAAAATAAATGATCATAATGTTTGTTTACATTGGAAATATTATGTCAAATATTTATATTTTTTAAATAACATTTATTGAAATAAATATGACATTTTGCTTCCTTTCCTTGCAAAATAAGATTATTATATGGGTCACAAATTTCAATTGCAGGAACGATTTTTTTTATTTTTTTTTATGAACAACAAATGGTGTTAAACTGCATTACTCGGGGTTTCCAATTGCGAGTCTTTTTAATTTATATCCAATGGTATTTTATCAGAGATTCTACGCCTTTGTCTTTTGCTTAAAACTGCAACAGTATACTTAGGAAAAATATTGATTTCAAACAAAAGAAAGTGCGCACATGTTATCTAGCAGTATTTATGTATGTGGTGATAATTTTGGGAGGGGGAAGTTAGCCATTAAAGGCAAATTAATTCTGCTATGAAAATTTTGGAAATAAAATTTCATTTTGACGCATGCACCTATACATGTTTCAAAAGATAAACTGTAGGGAAAATATCGCTACTTCAAAACTGCCGCATAATATCTAAATTAGCCGAAAATATGTACATAACAGTTGACTTCATAATTGCTGTTTATTTTGATTTGTAGTGAGTGATTGGGGGGGGGGGGGGGAACCAAGAAAGTTGAAATGGAAAAACCTACAGATTACGTTATAAAAATTATGCATTACCTGATATGATTCAAGATTTGCGTATGATAACTAACCTTCGAACTAAGATTATAAATAAAATAGGAAACTTAATTGATGGAGGCTGTATTCATTTTTAGATTCGGATTTTCATGAATTTATAAAATAATTGTTTGACAAAAAAAATTATCTTCAATCGAGTTCTTGGAGAATTTTAAAATGTATTGGCGATTAAAATAATTAGCAACAAAATTGATAGTGACATTGATCTTCCAAAGTGATACAATATGAAGTGAAGAAAGCATGAAAGGATTTCTAATTTTACGCTGCCATTAAAAACTATAATTATACGATAAAAACAAGCAGCAAAATGAATATGATTCATAGGTATTTAGTCTGATATAACTTAGATTCCGGTTACCGAGCAAATGGCAAGCAACTGTGTTTCTTGCTGTAGACCACAGAACATAGCTACTATGTACACCAGATAATGTAGTTAAGTGTTCTTTTCAATGTGAAGGATTATCGCACTTTCTAATGGACATGATGGTCAAACTACACTTCTTATCCATGTTCTTTCAGCAGGTGGACAGAATATTATCCAGGTTTGCTGGACGTGTATATACGTCCAACAAAGAAATGGTACGCTTACATACATGAATTTTATGGAATACAGAGTTCCTGTTAGTTTTATATTCTAAGGAAAGAACAATGTATTTCAAATGGGAGCCTCACAAATTTTTCAGCGGCCTCTAGTTTTTACATTATGAATTTAATATTTAAAAATAAGTATTTTATTTTGCAACTATAACTATGCTTTTTTTTATTGTTCTTTGTGAGGAGTAAGGTTTTAAAATGAGGCCCCCATCTTGCGCCTCATGTGCCTAATGGTAAATGCAGCCCTGGATACTACTGAAATAACACGGATAGAGCATAAAATTACTTTATGTATTTCACTGAGTGGTTAATGTTCTATTAATCTTTAAACTTGTTAATGCATATTATATTGTCCATACAAATATTGCTTGTTACTTAGTCACTCTAAATATAGCTTACACAAAATCTGAACCTACAGCTATTGCAGAAACAAGTATTTTAAAACTAACTGAGGCATTTTCTAAAACTAATAGACTTAATAAAAGAGGACCTGAAAACCAAATCACAACACGTGATACCAAACTGGACAGAATTGTTTGGACTCTCCCAGGACGATGATGGAAGAGAGAAGAAGATGGTGGAAGATGATGGAAGAGAGAAGAAGAATAGACTTAATAACATATGCATCATATTTACATATTATACATGGTATATATACTTCAAAACAAAGGTCTAGTAATCTACTGTTTATCCAACCTTTCAAAACAATGACTGTTTCATGTCAGCTGACTTTGCTGTACAGCACCATATAATAATTCTTTAATTATCCAAACTTGCTGTTTTGATAATTGAAGGGTAGGATAAATGGCAGATTACTGTATTATTAGTATTATGTACCTCTTCTGTGCTAAACAGCCTGAAGACAGGCTTCAAGTTCAAGTCTAGTCCCCAACTTTTACTAAGCCTTTTTTCAACCAGTTCCTGAGTTAGTCGATTTCTGGCATGGGCAAGCAGGTTTTTTCTCCCGTAAACTCAAGAAAATCTACCATAGAACCCACACTATTTCAGACATTAAAAATATTGTGTTAGGGTTAGGGACCCCAAGATGGCACTTGTTGTGCCATATCCTCACTGTGGGTTGCTTAATTAGTGATAGCCTTGGGCCAGCTATCACTGATTGGCTACCAGTGGAGACTGAACTGCCCATTCAGTCTCCAAAAGTTAGACAGGGCTAAAACGGCCTCGCCTACTTCCTATATGGCAATAAAAAGGCGTTAGCTGATAGTATTTTCTTAGTAATTCCCTTCTCATATTCCATTTTTGTCTTCCTTACTATATTAGTCACTTTCCTGGCTTGAGTTTTATATTTCTCATGCAACTGCTCTACGACCTTCTCTTTATAATTCTTCCATAACCTCTTTTTCATCTACAGTTCTGATTTGATTTTATTAGTCATCCGCTTTACACCAAATCATTTTGTTTTTTTCACTTGAGGAATGCAATTCACCATTGCTGTTGATAAATATTTCTTCACTAGCCTCCATGCAATGCTGATATCTCTCCATTACAATTCATCCATCATGGAACTGCCCCTAACTAATTTCTAAGATTATTATAGTAACTTGCCTTATAATTTCACATAAATTCCTTTCTCCTACTTTTGCATGTCTATCCAGCCTCCAAACCTATTAAAAACCTATTCAGTTTTGCATTTTATGACTTGTTAACTTGATTATGTAGTTTTTTAAACATGAAATATAAATTACAAATTTCATTCCATATTTTAAAAGAAATTACTGCCAGAGAAAAAAATGCAAACTCTTAAGAAAACACTAATTCATCTAGAGAGGCATATGTGGTGAAGTTTTGTCCGCATGATTAAAAAAATAAGAACACCATGATGAAAAGAAGTTAAAGAAGTAGTCCTGGAAAAGAAGAAAGTGTACAGAAAGTTGCTAACAAATTAGTGGGCAAACACCCTAAAAGCATACAGGGAAAAATGTAAGAGAGATAAGCTATTTGTAAAAGTAGCTAAACAAAACTGCTGACTAAACTTTGGTAATGGAGAAAAGAGTACTGTAAATGGATCAGAGATGATAAAGATAATATGTTTTCATGTCATCTTTATCACATCTAATTATCCAGAGTAATTACTTAAAACTCTTAAACAAGACAAGTACAACAGAACAGCAGTAGAAAATACTCCAGAGAAATGCAAACAGGAGTACATATCAATACCAGCTTTGTTGATTCTGTTGTCTATTTCCATATTTAATTTACCATCGTCAGTAAAAATCGTGAATAAGTAGCTGAAATGTTTTACTTGTTCCACAGTTCCCCGTTCACAACACAGTTGACATTTTCAACAATTCTACCTATTTTCATTGTATTTGTCTTTTTAATGCTGACCTTTAAAGGAATGCGGAGAACCAACCAGGGCTTCTGACCTAATGTCCAATCCTAACCCTCTCGTGGTGCACCCTGTTGGGTATCTACCTGGATACTGAACGAACAAGGATGGGCTGGCAATTTGGGATTTAGCCGACCAAATTGTATTCTTATTGGCTTAAACCAATATAGAAAATGATGGTACAACATGACAAAATTTCATGAAGTAGTTTAATTATTTATATTTTAAGTACAAGTACAGTGGTATTGTCAGATATTATTAATATCAATTTGCATAATACAAGGCTCCAAAAAAGTACTGATGGTAACTGATGCACCCCCCCCCCTCCCAAACTGTGTCAATATTAGTCACAATGCACACCATGCTCTGCTTATACAGAGACCACAAATCAGGGGAAGCTTTATTTCCATGGTGGTATGGAACTTGTAGTGTTAATTATCCTGCAGTTTGCTTGTCAGGTCAAAGCAATGCAAGCTATAGATAAAAACATGACAAGTGACAAAACAGCAGCAGTTTACTTCAATTTATTTAAATATGCCTGATTACATAAGATGAACATATTCAAATCATTTCCCTACTGCAGTTTTTTTTTTTTTTTTTTTTTTTTTTGGTTTCTTGAAAATATCCCCTATAATACCTTGTTAGGTTACTTTTACATCAAGTTAGTTTTAAAGGGATAAGTGATTTCTGAGTATTTCTTTATCATATAACAAAAAAACATCGGAATTGGGATTATGTAAAACTGCAATGAATTAAAATAAAAATTTCAAATATTTTGTAGTAAAATATAAAAAATGTTTTAATCTTGGTATATGACACTTCTGACATATAATTTTAAGTTTGTTAAGCTGTATTCCACATAACGATCATTTAATCTGTTGTAGCTATGATTCATTTGAATAAGTAGTCATCTTAGTCTATTGTTAATAATGGATGAAGAGGAGTCAGGAGGTGAGAATTAACAATTCGTTGGCTTATTATTAAATAAAATGCTGGGGGATGGGTTCAGTACCCAAATTTTAAGTTAATTCAAGCAAACACATCCTCTGATGGATAAGCAAAGTATATATTATTATTACTGTACAAACACCTTCATGAAGTCTGAAAACTCACTGAGGGAGACCCAAACCATCAGACCTCTCCTTGAACTCATTATTAACAGACAAAGTACTCACAACTGACTGGTAACCCACCCATTCCACTCATTTACAACCTTCCAAGCAAAAAATCTAATCCTCGCATCTCTACTAACCATACCTTTATTCAAATTCCAGGGATGACTTCTTGTTCTTCCCATTCTAACCAAGTGCCGAAACATTTCCTCTGGATTAATCCTATACAACCCTTTAAGCAACTTAAATGTTTCTATCATATCCCCTCTTTTTCACCTATCAACTTCTGCAATCCACACACCCTCAATCTATCCTCATAGGAAACATTCCACAGACCACTCACCATCTTTGTCATTCACCTCTGAATCTTCACCACTTCCTCATTCTTAAGAAACCCAGGAGACCAGACCTGGGCACAACAATCCAGATGTGGATGTATCAAGGCCTTATAAGGAGGAATAACAACTTATTTATACTACTTGTTAGTGTGCTTCCCTAACAAAGTAATCTTATGGCCTTGGCAAAATCCAGCCAAATCATTGTATAGCCATTTCCATTATCCAACTGAGCTGTTACTCTATTATAAAATGTTAATAAATTACTAAGGCATGACCAACCCTTCACAAAGCCATACTGACTCTCATATAGTATCATATTTTTATCTGGCCATCCTTAAATTCTCTTTTTGATCAATTTTTCTAGTACTTTTACCACCACACCCGAGATACTGATTGGTCCTTAATTTGCTACTGTAGTCTTTCCACTCCCTTGGAACTCCAGAGCAGAGACTTAAATTAAAGAGCCTAGTCAGAGACATTACAAGTTCCCTTGCACATTCTTTATCCCATCTAAACCCTTAGCTGTATTTACATTGAGATTCTGCAATATCCTAAGAACCTATTTTAGTTAAGGGATATTATATCCCATATTGTTTCTTAGCTGAATAAGAAACTCAAAGAGTTTCATGCCAAATATAGAAATTATATAAAGTTCAGCGATTCCAAGTGTAAGCAAATACCTGGATAGAGCAGCAACTGACCCTTGAAGGTAGTGCAAGCTGAGGCAACTCATACAAAGGGTGGAGCAAGCTCTGATCACTATTCTTGATATTTACCCATAATGTGAACTTATCTCCTTAACTTGAAGCCTTTGGCTCTTCATTATAATTAGTATCCTAAGAACCTCCAATTCATCCACCTCTGTTCCCATTAGTGTCTGTCACATAGGATAAAGCAGCAACCTCACTTGGATGATATACCCTTGCAGAGTCACTCAGTAACTCAACTATTTTATCTGCTCCTGTCACCTCTTGACCATCATCATCACTCATTAAGGTTAATCTTCAAAAGTCATTCTTCTTCTTAGTTGTAATACAATAAAATAACTCTTTGGGATTTCCTTTGGCCTGCTCAGCTAAATTCTTCTCATAATCTGATTTTGCCTTCCTTGCCATGCTGGTCACCTTTCTCTTTATATACCCTCCACAACATTTTCTTTTTCTGCAGCTTATGCTTGATATTATTCATTCATCTAACTCTTACCTGATAACACCTCCTTACCTTAGGTATGCAATTTAATATTGTTTCCCCTAGATGCCACTTAACTATCTCCCATGCACTACTTAACATCCTTCCCTTGCAGTGTTTTATTCCCGACACTTTCACTAATCTGAGGCAATGTGGCCACCTTGGTTATGGATAGCTCTTCTGATCCTATAACCAGGTCATATATATATATATATATATGGATCATTTAAAGATCAAAGCCAAATAACTGGAAGGAGACCTCCACATGCAGAGACCAACTGGGACTTCTGACCTGATGTCCAATCCTCACCATCTGTGGTGCACCCCCATTAATAGGTATCTACTGGTTACTGAACATCAGCTAAGTGCCAAATTGCTAGCAATTTGGCACTTAGCTGATGAAACTGCAATTTTTATTGGCTCAAACCACAAATACATATGATAGTACAACATGAGATACCATGCTGGCTGGGGCATTGCCCAGTTAAACACAAGGCCCCCCTGCTGTTTTCATCAGGGAACCAGAGTGAACAGTGAAAAGTCAGCTACTGGAACAAGCTCCAACTCAACATTTACAAGGGTAGTCTGAAAAGTTCTTGGCCTAACAATGAAAAAACTAATTTAAAATTTCAAAATGATTTTTATTTTTCACCATAATCTCCCTTAAGACTAATACATCCAGTGATGCTCCAGTGCCATGATCTCATCCCTGCAGTGGTTCTCAGTAAGATCTGCAAAATACCCCTCTACAGCTGCAATCATCTCTTGATTCGAAGAAAAATGTTGACCAGCGAGGAAGAGTTTTAGTTTTGGGAAGAGACAGAAGTCAGAGGGAGCCAAATATGGAGAATAGGGTGGATGTTCCAACAGGTCATAGTGCAGATCCCTTAATTTTCCCATTCCCAAAATACCTTTGTGGCAGGTGCATTGTCCCGATGAAAGATGATTTTTTTTCTTCTGCAAACCGGGTCTTTTCTCACAAATTTTTTCATCTAGTCTGGTTAAAAGATTGGAATAATATGACCCGGTTATCGTTTTACTCTTTTCAAGATAAATAAAAAACAAAATGCCTTTAGCATCCCAAAACACTGATGCCATGACCATTCCTGCAGATGGAACCGACTTTGTCTTCTTTGGTGCTGAACAACCAGCTTCGGTCCACTGTTTTGACTGCTGTTTGGATTCTGGTGTGTAATGATGAATCCAAGTCTCATCGATAGTAATAAATTGACACACAAAATCAGTTTTATTCTTGTTAAAACGCTCCAAGCACTGTTCAGAGATTTTCATGCGAATGCGTTTTTGATCTGCTGTGAGCAAGCGTGGCACCCATCTTGCGCAAAGCTTTTCCATTTGCAATTCTTCATGCAAAATATATCTTACATGTTCTTTTCAAATGCCTATAGTCTCAGCAATTTCACACACTTTGACTCGCTGGTCATCCAATATCATACCGTGCACTTGATCAATGATTTCTGGTGTTGTTGCACTTTTTTTGGACATTCTTCATGTGTCGTCATCATCTTCAAGGCTGGTACGGCCACATTTAAACTCGGCAGCCCATTTCTTAATTGTCAAAAATGCAGGAGAAGAGTGCCCACAAACTTTTATGACCTTTGAATGAATTTCTTTTGACATTAAACCTTCTTTTACAAAGAATTTTATAACCGCACAATACTCAATTTTATCCATTTCAAGGGATACAGACAACACTTTTGCTTCGGACAGCTGTATAAAACAAACTACTTGATAGAATGACTTGGAACTTCACACGGATGCTTATGACAGATGTACCAACTTAGAAAAAAAAAAAAAATCATGCTGATAGTGTTGCCATCTATGGTTGAGGCCGAGAACTTTTCAGACCACCCTTCATAGAAGAAGAATAAATCCAACATCAGAAAACTGAAAATAGGAACCATCAATATAAGGAGTAGTAATGGAAAAGAAATTGAACTTGCAGAATAATTGGAAAAGTACCACGTGGACATAATTGGCATTACTGAGACACATACAAAAAAAAACAAAAAAACAAAAAACAGGTGAAACTTACTAAATAACAAGTATAGGATGTTATTTTCAGGCAATAATGATCAAAGAAAAGAAGAAATATTGATAGGATTCAACACTAAACATGAAGATAAACTTCTTGATTGAAAGGCAGTTTCAAGTACTTATGTGGGCAGAATTCAAAATGGGGATGGACAATGAAACTTATTTGTGCCTATGGTCCCACAAAAGGTTGTTCCAAGGAAGAAGTGGAGGAATTTTTTGAGTCATTAGAATAGGCAGCTGATATAAAGAAAATGAAAAAAGTGGTCCTTGTTGGAGATCTGAACAGCAGAATAGGAAATGAATCCCACCAGGCATATAGCAACATTTTGGGGAAATTTGGAAAAAAGGGAAAAGCTAATAATAATGGTAAATATTTACTGGACTTCTGCTCAGGACACGGACTAGTTATTACCAACACCATGTTTCAACATAAAGATGTGCACAAGTTCACATGGAGAGAAGACACAAGAAATAAGAAAAGCCTCACTATGTGAATGTTGATAGTGATATGTTCATGCTCGTTCAGGATACAAGAGTGTACAGAGGATCTGAAATTGGAAGTGATCATTACTTAGCACTATGCAGGATAAAAATGGATATCACATTATAAAAACAGTATATGAGAAAGTTTTAAAAAAGAATTAAAGTTGAGTGACTTTTATAAGTAAACTGTAGACTTGACTAAACAAACATTATTGAAGGAAAAAAATGAAACAAATTGAAAACAATAACTACAATAACTAAACCTTGGAGTCTCAGTGGCAAACTCTGAAGATTGACTGATTCAGCTAGGAAGGTAAGTGGAAAAGTTGTTTGCAATGATAGGAAAATAAGAATGCCATGGTGGGCACAAGAAGTTAAATAAGCAGTGCTGGAAAAGAAAAAAAAACATATTAAAGGTTTCTAGCAAATAAGTCAGCAGACACCATAAAAGAATACAGAGAAAAATGTAAGGGAGCTAAGCTGTGTGTAAAGGCAGTTAAACAGAAATCATGGGAAGACTGTGATAAGAATACAGAAAATAAACATCAGTAACATGGCAAAAAAGAAATGAAAAGATTACTATAAAAAGAATCAAAGATGATAAAGGTCACATGAAAACTGAAGATAAGGATATTCTAGATGTCTTGGAGTAATTACTTTGAAAGACTGTTAAATGAAGCAAGCAAAGACAGAACCATACTAGAAAATTTTCAAGACGAATGCAAAGAGGAATACATATGAGGTAGAAAAAGCCATCAAAAATTTGAAATGTGGGAAGGTAGCTGGAGTAGGTGATATTCAACCAGAAATGCTTAAGTATGGAGGTTTAAAAAATTTGCAGTGGGTGCACTGCATAATTCAGAGGGACTGGTCAGAGTTCCCAATGATTGGAGTAGAGCTCTCATAGCACCCTTCTATAAACAGGGGAATAAAACTGAATGAGAATTACAAAGGAATTTCTCTACTAAGTGTTCCAGATAAGATTTCTGCAAGCATACTTGAAAAGAGGTTGAGAAAGATTGTGGAAGAAAAACTTGGAAAAGAACAAACTGGGTTCAGGCCAAATAGTTGTTGTCAAGATCAGATTTTCACTTCAAGACAAATAGTTGAGAATTTGTACTAATATGAAAACAATCTATACTTAAGTTTTGCGGATCTGGAAAAGGCATATGACAAGGTGCCCAAAGAAGAGCTTTTCAAAACACTACAATTATATGAGGTGAATGGCACATTATATAGAGCAATATATTCTATATTTAAATTGTCAGTCAGCAGTTAGCATTGAAGGAAATACCAGAAGATGGTCTGATGTAAAATCAGAGATGAGACAAGGATGCATATTATCTCCACTCTTATTCATCATCTATACGGATCACATTATGAAAGTAAGTGGCATCAAGTCTGATATTAGAACTGGAGATGTCACACTTAGCTCTTTGCATTATGCAGATGATGTACTCCTAAACACATCTAGTGCAATTCTCCAGGATTCACTAACTAAATTGAATAACAGCTGTAAAAAATTTGGCATGAAAATCAGTAATAAAAATACCAAAACTATGAAAATAGGCAGGAGCAAAGAAAACTTCAGCTGCATTCTGAATGGAGATCCTATAGAACAAGTAAAATATTTCAGCTATTTAGGCACAGTTTTTAGTGAAAATGGCAGCTTAAATATGGAAATAGACAACAGAATAAGCAAAGCTGGTATGTTGGGTAGCCAGCTAAATATGGAATAAAACAGAAATTAGCCAAAAGACCAAACTAGCAGTATATAAGACAGTGTTTAAACTAGTTTTAAGTTATAGATCTGAGAGTTGGGTTAGAAATAAAACACTTGACCAGAGACTAGAGACCACAGATATGAGGGTTCTGAGAAAAATTAGGGAAGTGAATCAATGGCAGAATCATATTAAAAATGAAGATATCAGAAAGGAACTTGATGTGATTAACATTCGAGAATGTATCAACACAGCTAATCTAAGGAGGTATGGTATGGTCACTTAAATAGAATAGGCGAGGAAAGGTTAGCAAAACAGGTGCTTGATACCAAGAAAGACATCCAGAGGAAGACCAATGTCTAGGTGGATTGATTCAGTCAGAAATGGCTTAGAAGTACTAAATGTTAGATATGACAATATTGGAGTGCTCATAAGTAATAGACTGATTTGGAGGAAAATTGTTGATAGGAGATCAATAATAATGTAAATTTAATCATGTAGTGCTGTCATAATAACCTGAATACCCCTTGGGGATATATATATATATATATATATATGTAAAAGTATTTTTACCTTGGGTATAAATATGTTAAAGATACCAAGCAATTTTAAACTTGGTTTTACTCCATTTCCCAAGTAAGCAAACAGACTAAAAGTCAAGTTTGCGCCTGCAATTGATGCAAGTCTAACTGATCCCACAGGTAGTGCAGGACCAGGGCAACTCGTGGCAAAGGTGGAACAAGCTCCGATCACTAATCTTAATATTTACCCTTAATGCCAAAACACATCTCCAAGAAGGGGATGTATGATGTTTTGTATTAAAGGCAAGGGGCCACTATATATTACTGTATATTACTAAATCTTGGTATTTCTAACCTAGCTCCCACTGACGAGACCTCAATAAAGGTCGAAACCGGTCTGGGTAGTGGCCCCTTGCCTTTAATACAAAACATCATACATCCCCTTCTTGGAGATGTGTTTTGGCATTAAGGGTAAATATTAAGATTAGTGATCGGAGCTTGTTCCACCTTTGCCACGAGTTGCCCTGGTCCTGCACTACCTGTGGGATCAGTTAGACTTGCATCAATTGCAGGCGCAAACTTGACTTTTAGTCTGTTTGCTTACTTGGGAAATGGAGTAAAACCAAGTTTAAAATTGCTTGGTATCTTTAACATATATATATATATATATATATATATATATAGAGAGAGAGAGAGAGAGAGAGTTGTGTATGTGTGAATAAATAACTAATATCGTTATCAACAGTTTCTTTCTAACCTTTGCCCTCTTGTAAACTTACTAGAGGACAGAAACTCATGAGTCTAGAGCTTTAACATACAAATACAGAATTCTGATATCTACATATTACATATTTACTGTATTGTATTAACAAAAATAAAACTGTAATGTGTTTTATAAATTTAAAAATTAGTTATATTGTGTATTCGAGTGCATATAAATAAAAGTGTACTAGCTAAAAAAAAGCAGATATCCCTTGATGAGTCTCACTCCTTGTAGGTCTCTGGTAATGATAATAAATACAAATTTGAAAGACTTTTCACAAATATACTCGTCTTGAAGAACTAAGATATCCAATGATTCCTATTGGGTGGTTCCCCTATTTATGAATGGAGGCTTTACCTCGTTCTATCTTAAAGATATCAGTTTTTCTTTCCATGTAGTCTCTGCATACTGTTCCTAAAGATACCAAGGCTAATTTTTTTAATGATTACATCATATGTACTGTCATTCTAAAAAATGCCATCATGAGTGATAACTAACATACAGATAGGTAAATAATATTTTTTACAAACTGTTATATGTCTAGATCAAAACAACATGAAATTAAAATAAGTTGTTGTAAACTTTAATACACCACTGAATGTCAATAATTCTGAGGATAATTAATCCACAAAACTAGCTCCAGGAGAGGAGGTACTCCTTCCAAATTTTGTATAGTCAAATTTATTTTTGGTTCTTATGAAGTTGATTGTATTACAATCAACCTGCCATATTTCAACACTTAGTAACACTTCTTCAAGTGCCATTTCCTACCAAAGGTTGGCAACCACCTTGGAAAATACTGAGTGATCCTCAGCCACTCTGAACAGTCCCTCAGAGCATATACCAATTCATTGTCTGATGTCTGCCAGCCAAGATCTTCTTTGACTTCCTTATCCTCTTCTCCCATTTATCTTCCCTTTTATAATCAATTGAAGAATCTTATATTTTTCATTAAAAAGTAGTGACCAAGATATGCAGTTTTTCTTCTTTTTATGGTATCTAAAAGGCTCACATGATTTCCCCGTTTGTTCCAGTACTTCTTGATTGAATGTTTTTGCTGTCCATGGGATTTTTAACATTCATCTGTATAACCACATCTCAATGGCCTAAAGCTTTTTTTTTTATTTATTGAAGTTGTCTTTAAGATCCAAGTTTCTGCACTGTACAGCAGTATAGACCATACATGGCATTTAACTTTGCATACTCTAAGCTCTAAATTTAAATTGCAGTTATACAGTGCTGAGTTCATCAGGAAAAATGTTTTCTTGCTATTTCAATTCTAACTTTTATTTCCATTTCTGGGTTGCATTCTTCATTTAACCAGCATACAAGATATTTACATTTTGTCACTCTTTCTATTTGTTTCCAGTTTAAAGAAAGAGGTGAATTAAGAATTGGTTTCTTGATAATGACCATGAATTTAGTTTTGGCAATATTTATTCTTAATTTCATTTTTTTCACTCTTTTCGTTCACTAATTTGAGAATTCTGAAGAACCTGAAATATAATGTCAACCAGGAGAGCTGTCATCAGCATATCAGATGTTATTGATGATTTCACCATTTACATTAAACCCTTCCTCTCTTTCTTTTAAGATTTTTTGAAATATGGCTTCTGAGTATATGTTGAAAAGGAGAAGTGACAGCACACATCCTTGCCTTACTCTTCTTTTGATGTTAATGGAGTCTGTAATAATGTCATCAACTTGAACAGATGCATTTTGGTTCCAATAAGTTTTCAATGATCCTGATGTCTTTACCGTCTAATCCAATTCTTCTTAATAATTCAATCATTTTAGTGTGTTTGACTTTGTCAAATGCTTTCTCAAAGTCAATGAACCAAATGAATACTTCCTTGTTTTGGTCACTACATTTTTGGAATAAGATTTGAGTAGAAAAGAGCCTTTCTTATTCTGAAACTGCTTCTAAAGCTGAATTGGGCATCACTGATGGTATCTTCACATTTTCTGTACATTCTTTTTTGAATTATTCTCAGACACATTTTGAGAACCTGACTCATTAGACTGATTATTCTATAGTCATTACAAGTTTCGGCATTTGCTTTTTTAGGTAGCATGATGAAGGTCGACTATAACCCAGTCTTGAGGGATTATACCTTTATTGTAGATCTTATTAAATAGCTTCACTAATACAGTAATGTTGTTGTCTTCTAATAAATTTACTATTTATGCTAGTATTCCATCAGGGGCTAAGACTTGATCATTTTTAGCTGAGTTCAGATCACATATTCTACCCCTGATCTTAGAATGCATGGACCTTCCATCTGTTAATAAGCATTTTCTGGGTTTTGTCTGTTAGCATTAAAGAGTTCTTCTATATATTTCATCCAATCTTGTATTTTATCTTCCTTTTTCAGATATTATTTCTCTCTTTTTGTTTTGAAAGATACATAGTTGTTTTTCTTAAATATATGTCTCTTTCAGCTTTTTGTGTAGATTAAAAGTGTCATGCTTTTCCTGTAGAAATTCTATTTCTTTACATTTTTCATTCATCCAGATTTCAGATTAGTAACACAGAAACTAAAATGATTCCCTATATCACAAAACAGAATAATGCAGAATTCAAATGTTTCTTAATTACGAGTTCTAATAATAAATTACTATGCAAACTATTTAAGCTATGTTTGATATCAATCATCTTTTCTCTACTATAGAGAATATAAGAGTATTAGTGCTGAACTAGATAATGGTGATCAATCCAAAAGGATTATTACTATGTATTATTTGAGAGCCTCCACAGTCCCGAACTATCACGATTTGTTATACAGTATGGTGCAATAAAACAGTACTAAACTTTGACATAATTGAACTCCATAACATATATGGATTAGTAATTTTTTTTTTTTTTTTTGCATCATACTGCATTGATAAACTGAGTTAATTCTGTCCACTGGACAGCACAGTATAAATTATAACAGAAATAATTTTTGAGACTTACTTTCATTTGATATAATAAAGATGATTATGCTTAGATATAAAAGTACTAAACAAGCCACACTTTTCTACTATGGAAAGTGTACTTGACCAACAAATAATGAATTGCTATAATAAAAATGGAATAGCCCCAGATTAAAAGCTCACATAATTAATTTTAATAACACACGCGCGCGTGCGTGCAAATCAGTGGTCGTTTTCCAGTATCTTCAGAACAAATCAGAGGTCTAATGAAGTGATAAATAAACAGAAGAAATTAGCTTTACTGATGATAGTTCTCATATCTCCAAGCTTGATGTGCATTTATAAAATATTATAGCATCAGTTAAAAATGCAATGAATTTTAATGGTTGAACTGTCATATGCAAGGCTATTTTTTTTTGGTTGTATTTATCTATAATGACAAGGGTATATTAATATTACTATTTCATGTCACTTCCATTATTACATGAGTTTAAGGACTAGTTATCTTCCAGCTATATAGCATTTTCATTTGTTAACTGCATGTGTTTCTCTGGCCAATTTACTTCTTTGAGAGAATGAAAAACCCAAGTTTCTGGGATGGGGGGGGGGAACCCACACTACCTCTCATTACATCACTGATTAACTCACTTTCAACTGAAAAAGCCCAAAGAATGATCCATGTCATAGCAAGAGAAATCTAACTCAGGTCTTTTTCTAATCAAATGGCAATGTCCATTGTTCTTCCAACTGTGCTACAGAGGTGCAATATATCAGTAAAGTATTGTAAATAATTTAATAAGCTATTACAATTATCATTAGTTTTTTTTTTATCTGATGTTATTTCTTAATTCATAAAAATAATTATTTATGAAAATCTAATCAACACTACATACTGCATAATTGAAACTCATATCTTAATATCCTGTTCCAACATAATAATAATGCAAAATTTTAAACAGGAGATCAAAACAACACCTTCTATGCAATCATTTTTCATTTGATGAAAATGCAACCATTTTCATCAAATGGTTTCATCAAACCATTTGTACTCAAATCTTTAATCTATAGCAGTGCTTCCCAAAGTTTCAGTACACCTGCATACCTCCTCTCAGAAAAAGCAACTTGGGAGAAGTTATATTTCATTCAAACATGAATAATTATGTTATTTAGGTATTTAGTTTTTAAACATCTGTGTTATAACAAATTACGAACGTGAAAAACAAACTTTTTAATTATTAAATACATTTCTATTTATACAAATCCAAAATATATACACAGTAGGTTTAGCAGAGAGAGTTAACAAAATTTAGTAGGGAATTCTGACCATGTGGATCAAACTGTTTTAATTTAAACTTTCAATCCAAACCGTTCGAATCATGCTGTCAACTATACACTACCCCCTAATGGAGATCAGTCACTACTTGCCATGAGAAACATTGTTTAAATCTTCCTTTAGATTCAAAATCGAAAAATTAATTATACAATAGACTTGCTTATCTCCAATAATATTGACAAAAAAGTAATAAAAAAATTTTTTTTTTCAAAAAGTGCTTCATATCCCCCCTCCCCCCAGATACATGCAGCACACTTAGGAAAATGCTGATCTTTGGTAATACAAACTTTCCATGATTCACTGTGTAACAGTCACAAATTTCAGTCCTAAATAAAAATTGCAAAACTTTCATAAAAGCTTACTCTGAGGTAGTTTAAAGTTGAATTAGTTAAACCTTGTCTTGTTATATTCTTTGATAGTTGCTCCAGCATAGCAGGATCCTGCTGCTGTGCCTAGACAGAAAATAAGAGATGTCACACAAAAGCCTTATTTTGAAAAACAAAGCATGCAAAAAATTTTAGTTTAGAAACATCAATTATCTTAATGTTTTAAATACAATGCACATCTGTTTATCAAAATATGTGATGATATTAATAAAAAAAAAAAAAAAAAAAAAAGTTCCTTCTAGCTTCTAGTCAACCAAACTAAATTTTAATGATTTTCTTCATTAATAAATGTATTTATTAACATGTGGTATTTTACATTAGCCAACTCTTACTATAATAAATATCATTATAACCAACTAATGTGATCAAAGATCCAATGCTTTGCTAAAGGAAATTCGATAGAGCAAATTTCTTCTTCAAGTGTCATCCCCTAGAAGGAGGTTGGCAACCATGTCACAGAACCTTTTTCTTTCTTTTGCTGCTCTGGAACATTAATGGTAATTCAAGCCAGTCCAGTCCTTAATGTCTTCAAACCACATTCTCCTGGGTCTACCTCTCCTTCTTTTTCCATCCAATTTTCCTTCTACTATTAATTTCTGAATGCCTTCTTGTCTAGTTAGATGTCCAAAATATTTAAGTTTTCGCTTCCGTTACTAACGTTATAAGCAGTAGGCAAGAAGAATCACAACTGTTGTATTGAAAGCTAAGTCTGAGTATGAAAAGAAACTGGCTCTGCAAGCTAAAGACAATCCCAAAGAATTTTATTGTTATGCTGTGAGTAAAATAAAGAATGAATATGAAAGAATAACTCTATTGAGTGCAGACTGTGTGAGGGTGACAGATACAAAATAGGTTGTTCAACAAATGAATGTCCATTTTGCTAAAGGGTATCAACCTGTGTATGAAATGCGATGCTCACTGCTACCTCTTCACTGAATGAAAAAACTCAGGTGTATGGTATTAGAGGTGTTGCACAAGCTGAATAAGACTTCAGCCTCGATAAGACCTCACTTGGACTACTGTGCACAAGTCTAATCTCCTGGTTTCTGTTGTGATTCTGATTACAGGAGAGAGAGAGAGAGAGAGTGCAAAGAAGGGTGTTAAAAATAATATCAGGATCGTGGAATACTGATTATGAAGACAGATTGAAAATTTGTAGACTGCAGACAGGAGTGACATGACTGAGACTAACAAATTTCTGAAAGGTTCATATAGGAGGATTTCAATTTCAGTTGATGAAATTTTTCATTTTATGGAGGGTGGGGAAAGGACAAGAGAGCATCCTTGGAAGTTGAGAATAAATGCCTCCAAGAAAGGGGTGAGATCTAGATTTTTCTTTCATAGAGTGTTGCGTGATTGGAATGGACTGCCATTGGATGTTACATGTGCAAGTAGTGCAAATGAATTCAAGAACAAGTATGACAGCTGGTGCATGTAGTATGTAGCCTCCCTTGATAAGTCCTAATAATAATAATGTTTTAGATGTATATTAAGATTACATTTAGCATCTGATTACATGGCATATTACAAATGACTCTTCCAGCAAACTTGCATGGACCAAGGAATACTAGTAAAAAAATGAATAATAAAAAATACAAAAACATATAAAATTAATAAAAAATGGGGAAAAAAGAGACCCTTAGCTCGCCCACAGAACAAATGTACTGCAGGTTTACAATAATCTTTCATGAGTGGGAATCACATAAAAAAGGAATTTCATTTAAATTCCTAATGAACAAGGTTGGAACTTTTCAGCAGTCTAAGTGAATTTGCTACAATGACAGCTGAAATTAATATGAAAACAGAGACTGCAAAGTTGGTAGAGAGTAAGAAAAGAAAAGAATAAGGAACATTTGATGAAGGATAAGGACAAAAACAACAGCAATAAAGAGGTCAAGGGAATAAGGAAAGTGAATGTTACACTACACATCAACTGACCAGACTGGGATGGTTAATAAAGGTTGCACCCGGAACCCACCTAAAGGGTGATGTTATGCTTGTTCATTAAAATCAGAAGGATCAGAAATAAAAAAATAAGTCAGTGGCAGGACAAAAGTTACTGGCATAATTATAACTTAATTAATAAAGAAGGATGTGTTCACAGGGACAGAATGTGAAGGATATAATATATTAATAAAGATAAAGCAAAAGAGAAGGGAGAAGCATTGAGATGAATCTGGAATGAGGACAGTATAGCATCCCTTGTGCAATTCCATGCAAGATAAGGATCAACAAGGCAAAATACAAGGGAAGCACCCACAACAAAGTCATTAAAATATTAAAACAATAATGTAGGACATACAAGTGTATCATTTTCAAAAGTTTCCATCAGTTTCCTCAATTTTGAATTTATGTGGCATGGATGACAAAGTCACGTATACACTAGCTTTATCTCTTTTCCATCAATAAAAGGATGGCTTTTCAAAGCACTTCTGAGTGGTTCAAACAGTAAATGGTCTGGATCAACATCTGGAATGTATAAGATGCTGTAAAATCAAACAAGAATGTCTAAAGTTTTTCCAGTATTTACATGAAACTTCTGACTTTATTTCATCTCACCTCAGAAAAGCAAGAAGGACGAAGAAAAAAAAATTAAAATATGATGAATATTTATCTTTAATAATAATTCTACACATGAAAAGTTGTTCAACTAATGGTACACTTGTACTGTGGATTGATGGAAAGATGAAAAAAAAAAATTTGTGAACATATCTGATTTGAAGATTGTACTCTTTAATGAATGAATGGAGAGCAGTCTGTTTTGTGAGTCTGGAGATGAATTGTGAAGGAGCAGTGATTAGCTATTTCTTAACAGATTCAAAGGAGATTGGAAGAATCATTAATATTAATTCAAATTCTATAAAATTTCCAGAAAATATACACAGCACAAACTAAACATGAAAGAGAGTGGGAGCGAATTGATGAGAGATAGATTGTTGACTTTCTAACTTACTCATCAACATATGAATATTTTTTTTATTGAAATGTATAGGCTCAATAAGTGTAAGGTAGTTATTATTGGAGAAAACTGGCAATGCATAAAAATTAAACTATGTAGGAGTCAGAGGGTGTCAGAAAATAAAATAAAATAACTGGATAGGAGTTAAATGGATGAGTAGTATCATCAAGCAGAAGTTGAATAAAAAAAAAAGTGCAGAGATTACAAAAAAATATAAGCACATTCATAAGCAGTATAAAGACTAAGAGGAAATTAGATAAGCCACAAATCCTAGGATTCTTTGACTAGGTGTTAAGTGAAAAGAAGAGCAACTATAAAAACACAGCATCTTTAGTGAATATAAATAGTAGGACAGCAATAGCAAAAGAAATAGTTGAATTACACAGTGATCATTTGGTAAGATACAATACCTGAGCTGAAATAAATGGTGATTGATGTTACAGTAGGAACAAATATGAGAAAAACAAATATACTGAGGGTGTTATGATACTGCAGAATCTCAACATGAAAACACAACAGTTGGGGGGGGGTATCATTGGATTATCAGTGCATGGATTATACAAATTTATTTACAGAATAGGATACTCTCAACTAGGTTGCTTACTTTAGATCTCAGCAGTGAAAGGGACCCAAGTTATGTAAACAGGGCAAAACTGTTTTAGAATCTCCCTTGTACAATGGAACTAAGCAACCTAGTGTAATAATCTGAAATGATTGCTTATTCTCCAATAACTGGGCCTTCGAAATTCAGACAAAAATAATGTATTGATGGACATGAAAAGTGCTCTAAGCTATAATTTCCTTAAGATCTTAGCAATCTGCTTCAATAAACTATTAATGTATATGCTATTCTATCTCCTTGGGCATGTACAGAAAGAACATAGCAGTCTAGTCTTTGGATTTATAAATTTACTTCTTGTTATAACAAGGCATCTGAACTATAAACACTATAGGCTCAACAACAGGATTTTAACAATTCCATATTCTCAAGGTGATGTGCTGGTCATAGTGACCTGTGAAAGGGCTGACCTTTAGAGAAACTGAAAGTGGAAGAGTTTTATACAGCTTTTAAAAGAAATGTAGTTCCTCATCTAAGTTAGATGAGATGGTGTGCACGAACGTACACACACACACACACACACAGCCAACAATTTCTAGTTGGGGGGGGGGGACAGCAAGTCTTAAATGAGTTAGAGAAATATCGTAGAGAAAGATTAGTCAAACCACATACGATCAGGATTAACACACCATAGAGTGTATAGCAGTCAGAGAATTTTCTGAAATAATGTGGTTGTTACATTACACTCAAGTAATCACAAATTGGGTAAGATTATTCAAAGAAGGTTCAGATGTCATTTCAAACTATCCTAATACGTGCAGTGACAGTAAGTGGCTTCTCAAAGTGTGAGAAATTGCTATTCTTAAACGTGTAAAATGATTTATCTATATCAAACATCCATAAATAATTATGTTTGATATAGATCCTTCATTACAAATCCATGCAGCACTTTTCTTGGAACAGATTATACATGCATTTCTTGCTAGTTAAATTTTTATGCTGAAGATGAATGGGTATGGCTCTCACGCCATGAGAAAGTGCTGATACATACATCCTAACTTCCAATAATAGAAACAGTATAATTGTTCATTCAATGGCCATTACATCTTGACACTAAAACATTTGCTTGAATAATCTAGTTCAACATGTTTATTTTTAGTTCAAATGTTCATTTGAGAAAACTGTTCAAAAGAATTAGACAAGTTATTATGAAATTATTTTCACTGATTAAAACTACAATATGTATTATTATAGATTCAGAGGCCTGAAATCTTCTAAACTCAAATAAAATTTGGTTATGTTCACTTAATAAATCCCATGAAAATTTAATTACTATTTTTTTTTTGTACAAAAATAAAAATTTACCTGTAGAGCAATTAACGTACGAGGAACTAATTCCCTATGCTGACGAGTTGCAAAATGCCACGACTTTATCCGCATCAGGTCATCAAATGTGAACTCCAAAATGAGCCTACCTTCTGTGCAAACCTGCTCAATTAAGAACAATCTATCATGCATCACTTTTTTTTTTTTTTCAAACAGTTTCTAATCTATCAAGTGCATATCACAAACTGAAAGAGAATTGGATGTTTCAAATATTTCAAAAATTTTTGAGCCTCAATTTTGTGTTTCATATATTTGGTTTTATGATGTATTAAAGATTTTTGTTCAGGGTTTTAATATTTCCCTACTCAAATGATACAAGTAGTTTTTTTTTCAATTTTTATCCCCCCCCCTTTTCAATAGACCACTTGAAGAAAGAGCATCGGAAGTTAGATTCGTGTTACCTACTACAGGAACTTTAACATTTTCTAAGCCTTTTTTTGACCGATTCCCACGTTAGTCAATCTCTGGCATGGGCAAGTGGTTTTTTTCCCCCCCTGAAACTCAAGAAAATCGATCATACAATTCACACTATTTCAAACAGTAAACATACTGTTAGGATTAGAGACCACGAGATGGCAGCAATTGTCAACTACTTCTCTTCAGCAGATGGCATGTATAATTAGTGATAGTCTTGGGCCAACTATCTCTGATTGGCTACCAGTGGAGACTGAACTGTCCTTCAGTCTCCAAACGTTACATAGGGCCAAAATGGTTTCGTCTATTACCTACAGTGGATTAAAAGGCGTTAGCTGATTTTTTTCACTCTTTTTTTTCTTCAATACACACATATATAACCTCTTCCCTCTCTTAATGAAGTGGTAAGGCTTCAGAGGAATTCACTGAAGTTTTCCCATGATGCTAGACGTTCATGTCTGCATCAGACAGAATGTATGCCATTATCATTTTTTCACAGGACTTTCAATGATTTTGCTAATTAATCCTGAATGTTACTTAGAGATATTGCATAATGAATGATAATACAGCTGCATCTTTTCTAACCTATAAGTCAGATCTGAGTGTTCTCTTAATTATTATTATTACTATTATTATCCTTAGATCTCGTGGAGTCAAAGACTCATGTAGGAGGTCCTTTTGTCATACAGAAAACTCATCATACTTTGCCTTAAACACATTCAAATTCTCTGCAGACACTACACTCTCAGGCAATGCATTTCAATCATTCACAACTCTTCATGCAAAAATCCTGTCTCTTACTCACTTGCTCACATATACAGCTTCCAGGGATGATCTCTTGTTCTTCCTCAATCTACCCCCATTTGATGAAAAACCTCTTCAACGTTAATTGTATAGCAACCCTTACAAACTTGGACATTTCTCATATAACCCCTCTACCTCCTATCCACAAAACTCTGTAAACTGCAAAACTTTTCTCAATATTCAACATTCCGGAGATCAGAAACCACCTTAGTCAATTGTCTCTGGATCCTTCCCAACATTTCTTTGTTGTTTTGAAAACCAAGTGACTAAATTTGTACACAGTAGTTCATATGTGGCCTAATCAAGGTCTTATACAATGAAACCAGAATCTCCTTACTTCTACAAGTCAATGTCCTCTGCATCATTCCCAGAATTCATTGTGTTGTCCTCTAAATTTTAAAGCCTTATCCACTATTACCCCAAGATCTTGCATTTCCTCCAACTGAAACAATATATCCCCCACCAAGCGTAAATTCTATATCCCATCTTTGTTTTCCAAATTTCAAACCCTTACAATTCACAACAATGAACTGGAACCCCCACTCTGGTGTATATTAACCCAGTATATTCAAGTCTTCTTGTAAGGCCAGAACATCTCCTCTACTCCTCATAGTACGTCCCAACTTTGCATCATCTGCAAACAACTGAATATCTCCATCCAAATCCTCCCCAATATAATTAACACACAATTTAAACAATGGCTCTAAAACAGACTTCTGAGGCACGCCACTAAAGACGTTCTTCTTCTGGAATATTTCTCCCACATAGATTACTTGCTGATACCTATCAGATAGCCAATCACCAATCTAATGCACTAGTCTAATATCCGACCCCATCCGCTCTAGTTTGACTATCAACTTATCACGTGGTAATCTATCAAAAGCTTTTGCAAAATCTAAGTATACTACTGTGTATTCATCTCCTTCGTCCAATGAAGCTGTCACCTTATTGTAAGTAAACAGATTACTAAAACATGATCTCCCTTTAGCAAATCATGCTGTCCATCAAATCCAGAATTGTCAACCCAATTCTGGACTTTAGTTCTCGCCAGCCTCTCTAACACTTTAACCACAACAACTGACACACAGATAGGCCTATAATTTGATACTTGAGTTCTGTCATCTCCTGTGAAGTAGCACAATCTTGCCCTCCTTCCACTCCTTTGGAAATCGACCTAATGTAAGATTTCATTTTAGAGAAATTATGGACTCTACAACCGTGTTATAAATAATAATTTTTAATTTCCTGCCGTTTTGACCTTCATATTAAAGTTATCGTCTGGAGTACACACACAAACTAAATTATATTTCACACAGTATGCTAAAGAGATAATGATTTGATCAACAGTTATTCTACTGGCCTGACCTCCAGTGAAATCAAATAAAATTGCAATAAAGAAATGAAATAAAATAACTACATCAAAGCTATATTCTATTACAGCATCAGAGAAACATTTTTTTATATAGTTTTATTACAGTAAAAATGATGCCCTAATTTAACATGACAATTGTTATATTAGAAATAAGATCCTGGATTATCTATGGTCCTATTTATAATTAACTCTTATGGAGAAAGGTTAAGTGGGTAGAATATGTGCCTTCCATATTCTTGGGATTTTTAGACCTTCATTATTGTTAAGATTAGGATGGTTGATAAGAATCTCACAGACCTCCTTAAATTTACATTCATACCATGTTTTGGTGTGATGTAAACAACAGGTGCTTTTCCAGTCAATTCTATGTAAAGTATTCAGAGCATGATCAGAAAGGCTAGCTTGACCATAGTTATTATATCTAATGTGTCATTTATGTTCCTTTCTTCTGATAGGAACTGTGCATCCTGTTTCCCCTATACAGGGCAAATTACAAGTGCAATGAATACTGTATATTCCATGTATACGGTAATTCCAGGGTGGGCCATCCCACCCTGGAATTACACGGGGGGGGTCCTTGGATGAGCTGAGTAAGTTCTTTAATTTTGGAGGAGATTTAAAGGTGTCTTCAACAGCTTATTATTATTCACATCACATATACAAGGTATACATATTATACTATTCAACTTGTATAATTCAATATACAATATTTCACAATACAATTCAATGTACAGTACAATATTATAGAATAAAATTCAAGTATTACTATCATATTCTGTTGGTATTAACACTTATTTTGGCTATTATTTTATTATAGTTAATAAAAAAGTTCTCTCATATATGCAAGTAGAGTATAATATAATTTGAATAGTTTCATAGTTTATGATAAGTTACTGGTTTTAGAATAATGTAAGTTAGTTAATGTATTTATGTGTAACCAAGGGTCGTAGCCATACTAGAAAAGTAATTAGCTCAAAACAGTCACTGAGATCCAGGGACTGCATCTATGAGGGCTACCTTACGAGTTAGAATGATGTACATGTTAATATATTAATACCTAATTGAATGAACCAATTTGTAAATCAATACCTTAATTGGTTATGATATATGAGTTATAATGCTCTCTTATACTATATGTTTAAAGTAATTGTCAATGTTGTTTAATCCCATGAGGTAGTCTCTCAATCTTTTTCTGAATGCATATTCTGAGGTTATAGATTTAATTTCATTTGGAAGTTTATTATAGCTGCTTGTCGCTACGTACTCGAAGGATTTATGGAAAATTTCTTTGTTAGCCTTGGGTACTACCAGCATGTTTCGACTGCAGCGCAATCCATAGTCTACATTACATACCAAGAAACTTTCAGTGTTTCTTTTTACATATAACAGACAACCAGAGAGATATAGTTTCTGAAGTAGTAGAATATTATGAACGATATACATATCATTGGTTTAATGTGCGAAGTCGGTAGTAGTTATGGCTCTAATTATTCGGTTTTGTATTCTTATTAATGGAAGCAAATTGTTATAATAGTCTCTGCCCCAACAGGTAATGCCATGCTGTAGTGAGGAATTTACCCAGGAATAGTATAAACATCTTAAGAATGCAGTATTTACAAATTTTTTAACATAATATATTCTGTTAATTGAACCTGAACTTATTTGTTAAGAAAGTGGTGTGGGAGTTCCACTTCAACTTGCTATCGATATGGAGGCCCAAGTACCTGAAGGATTTTGTTTTTTTGATTAAGCTACATTTACAATTTAGAATGTCACTACATTTCCTTTCATGCCATTTTATAGTTATACTGTGGTCTAATTTGTCTGTTAATGTAAAGTACATATATCTCATTTTATCAGTATTAATGTTAAGTCCATTGTTGCTAAACTATATATACTTAGTTTTAACATATCACTATTAATCCGATATTTTAGATCTTCAAGGGTTGTTTCAGTGTATGCTAATGCCGTATCGTCAGCAAAGGATATCATTTTGCCAAAAAGTTTGTATTTACATAGATCATTAACATATATTATAAATATGATGAATATTAGTACCGACCCTTGCGGAACTTGATATTTTATTATGTTTATTGCGCTTATAAATGTATCTGATTACTAAATAACTTAAGGAATTCACAATGTACTGGAATATAAATTAAAATAAAAGTAGATTTTAGTTATATTAAACTAAAGTTTTTATTCAAACACGGTAGTTGTCTCCATAATTTTCAAAGCATTCGGATCACCGTGTAAGCCGAAAAGAAATTAAAATAAACTTTAATATATACTTCCGACATTTCGGCAACATCATGTTGCCATCTTCATGAGAACATAAGATTAAGACATGTGCATGCAGGACTAAAAACAGAAATGAGGTCGAAGCGAGGAAACTACTGTTTTTCCTAAAGTCCCGATGGTGTCCCCTAGCTGGCTATATTAGGTATTCTTGGCTGTTGGGCTGAAGTCCTCAAGATGTACGTCTCCCAAATTTGGGGCAGTCTCGTGCATCCAAATTTGTTGAGGTTTAGCATGTTTCTTATGGCTGAGGCTGATTCTATGAATAGTCTTTCAAATTTATACTTGTTACAGTGTATTATTGTTGCTTTCTTCTACCGTATTCTGTGGCATGTATCAAGAGCATGGTCTGCAAGCCCAGAGTGGCTGTACTGGTGAAACCGGATGTAGTCCTTGTGTTCCGAAATTCTGATGTTCGCTGTCCTGCCTGTTTGGCCAAAGTAGGACAGCTTACAACTGCAAGGGACCTGGTATACACCAAGTAGGTCTAGGGGAAGTGGTTGGTCTTTAGTGGAGCAGATAAGATGCCAATTTTCTATATGGTCTGTAACAAGAGGTCAGGTCATGTTTATTCAGGATTTTGGTAAATTTTTCCGAGGTGTCCCGGATGTAGGGAATGGTGATGGATTTAAAGTAATCTTTTTTGTGAAGGGGGAAGTGGCCATGGTTTACTGGTTTTAGTATTTTTTGGGGATTGTAGCCATTGGCTGAGAAAGTGTTAAGGATGTGATTTAGTTCAGTGGTTAGGACATTGTCATTTGAACAGATTAGTTTAGCCTATAGTGTCTTAATAACTTCATATTGTTGTGAGGGCGGGGGAAATTGTTGGTGAATGTACCTGCCTGAATGGGTGGGTTTTCTATAAACTGAGAAAACCAAGGTTCCGTCAGGCTGTGGAGGTGACTAGTGTGTCTAGGAAAGGGAGACTGTTGTTTTCCTCTTTTTCCAGGGTGAATTTGATTCTGGGGGTGTTGGTTGTTAAAGTGCGTTAAGAAGGAAAGGAGGATATCAGAGCCATGTGGCCAAATAGCAAACACATCATCAACGTAGCGAAGCCATATGGTAGGTTTTTGTGGGACAGAGTTTAAGGCTTTCTCTTCAAAAGTCTCCATAAAGAAGTTGGCCAAGGGTGGGGAGAGTGATGAACCCATGGCTGTCCCCTCTATCTGTTTGTAGAATTTTTCCTGCCAAACGAAATAGCCAGAGTTTATTGTGAACTGAAATAGGGCTGAGATATCGGGAGGAAATTTGGCTTGGATGAGCTCTAAGGTTTCCTTGAATGGGACATTTGTGAATAAGGAGGAAACATCAAAACTGATCATTATGTCAGTATGTTGGAGTGGAAGGTTTTCTACACTGGCTTTGAGGTGGGCCAAGTTTTTTGTGTGTGTGATGGTGTGTTGCCAGTATAGTGTGCGAGCGCTTTGGCTAGTTTGTAAGTGAGGGAATCAATGCCATCCACTATGGGACGTAATGGCACATTTTGTTTATGTATTTTTGGGAGCCCATATACGGGGGGGGGCTACCGTTAAAAGGTTTTAATTTGTTAGTAACTTCCACAGGCCAAGAAGTGATCTTCTTAAGGAGCATATGGAGTTTTCTAATTTGTGAGTTGGTGGGATTGTATTCAATGGGGAGGTAAGTAGCCCAATCTAATAATAAAGCATTAAGCTTACCTGTGTAGTCAGGTATGGTTGAGCACCACGGTGGTGTTCCCCTTAACTGCTTTGGTGATTACTATTTCTTTGTCTTTCTTCATTTCCTGTAGAGCCTTATATTCACTATTGGATATGTTGGTTTTTGGTGGTCTTGCTTTGGTGAGAACACAGGCTACATCCAGTCTAATATTGATGGCGATGTGGTTTGGAAGGTGGCGGATACTGCATTCAATCTGGATCATAATTTCTTCGGCAGGTCTTTTTCTACGAGCAATGGCGAAATTGTAGCCACGTGCAAGAGCGTTGTGTGCTTCAGACTTCAAAATAATGGAAGAAAGGTTGACTACTGTGTTGAGTGGTAGTTTTGGTTCGGAGGTAGAGTTCTTTTTTAAATTATCAAATTTCTTGATATGTTGACTTGATATATGCAACCAACATATAAGCCTTTCTATGAGAATTTAAATGTATCATAACTGGTATATTGTTTTCTATTATTCAGATAGGATCTGAACCAGTCATTAGTAATTACTCTAATGCTGTATTTGGACATTTTCAGTAGCAATAGATCATGATGAACACAGTCAAATGCCTTAGATATATCAAGAAAAATGTCTGCTGTGTGCATTCCTTCATTTATTCCACTATAGACGTTTTATGAAACTCCAATAGCGCTTTTTCAGTATTGCATCTGGATCTAAACCCATATTGATTAGTTGCATAAAAGGATATTGTATTTAAATAGCTATTTAAGCATTTTTTATCAGGATTTCAATAACCTTTGAGATTGTGGATAGTATAGATATTGGTCTGTAATTTTTTATTTCATTTCTGTTTCCTCCTTTAAATAGTGGTACAACTGAAGCAGTCTTTAAGTGTTCTATAAATTTACCATGTTCAAAGGATTTATTAATGATATTTGTGAAGAAATGTAATTTATGTTTAATGATAATGTTTAGGTTAACATTTATGTTGTCACATCTCACTTTTTTCTCTTTCTTTAATCCGATTACTACACTCTTTACTTCATCTTCATTTACTGCATGTAGATACATGGAATTCTTAATCCACGGAAGGTGACTCACATACTTTGCCCTTTCTGGGTCGAAAACACAACTGCCATAGTTGGTAAAGTGGTTGTTTATTTTGTTAAGTATATCAGTGATGTCATTGCCCTCTGGGAATTCTCGCATTTTCTGCTTTGTGTTATTACCTATTATCGTATTAACCAACCTCTATTCTTTACTTTTATCATTATAACAAGGAAGAAATTTCGATAGCAGATTATGTTCTTTTGCCTGTTTTATTTTTTCCTTTAGATGTTTAGCGAAATTTTTATAGTCGTGTTCAAAATTTAAATTGTGTGGATTTTTTCTATGCTTATAGTAGAGCTTCTCTTTTGTCCTTATATTTTTTAGTTTATTTGTTATCCAGTGTGTGTGTGAACATCCTTTTTTTGTAGTAACTGTTTTATGATATTGCGATTTACTGTTTGCATATTTAATCATTTTGATAAATTCATCATATAACTGATTTGTGTCTAATAAGTCGGTTTGGCAGTTGATAATGTTTTATGTAGCTCTCAAATTTATTATAATTGGTGCCAATTTCAAATTTTTTATGACTACCTGTGCAGCTCATGTCAACGCTATTACATATGGATAGTTTCAAAAATATTGAATGGTGATCTGTTATTTTACTAATGTAGATTGCAGTGGATAACTCATATGTCATTCTGTTTCTTATGAATATGTGATCAATGCAACTTGTCGAGTTGCCATTGATGCAAGCAAGAAACCCATGAGTAGATAATATATTTTTATATTCTTCAGTTTTATTATCACTCTTATAAAGGTCCAAATTTATATCTCCCACTAGTATGACATTGTCATGTTTTTAAGGTTTTTAAGACATTATTTAGCTCTGATAGAAAGATATCTACTGGGCCATCGCATGCACAGTATATAGCAAATATACTGCCTTCTTTGTTTGAGTTTGTTGAGATCGTCTGGTGTTTTTATCCATATCACTTTAGTGCTGTCATTCTTTCTCATGAATAGCTTATCATCTCTTACCCATACATATTTGACTGTACCACTTGCTCTCTTTTGTTTTGCTTCATAAAGAAGTTGCTTATTAAGTTTAGTCAAGTGTTAATTTATGTAGACAGACACTGGTTTTAACTGTTCATCAATTTGTTGAGCTGCAATCTCGAATTTTCTTGCCTCCGTCATCCATTTATTTTTAGTATTCTTGCTTTCTAGCTGAATAATAACTGGCTTGATGTCAGTTTTTCTGTTGGTGGGTACTCTGTGGACGTGCATGATATCTTCTCTTTTTACTCCAAGTAGATTCACCAGTTTTCAGTTATGGTATGCAAATTTTCATTCTGAGCTTCTAGTAGACCATTTAATTCGATATTGTTCATCCTGCAGCACTGTTGAATTTCATTAACTTTCCATTTCAGATCGTTCATTTCAGTTTTTAGTATCTTATTTTCATTTGTTAGTTCTGTGTTTTTAGTGCAGAGATCCATAATTAGCTTTTCATTGCATTCGGCGTTGTTCTTAAGATCTTGAATGCATGCAAAACTATACTCCAGCGATGCCTTCAAATCATTTTCAGCTTTAAATAGAGTTTTCATTTCCATTCTTATCTTATCATCTTTAATTTCTACTTTGATGGCATTTAGGTCTTCTAAGATCTGTTCCCTGAAGTTTCTTAAGAAAACCCTAACGTCAGCTTCTCCGTCATCTTTGTTTACTGCCTTTGTTAAATCTAAACCGTAGTTGTTTCTATTTAGTTTAGTTAGAGATTTAAGGCCATTTCTGGGAGAAGTATTAATACAAATTTGACATTTCCATTTTAATTTCTTCTCCTTAGACATTTTACAAAATTTAGATTCCGATACTCCTATACATACAGGATGATAATATTCGTGGCATTCCAAAGAACATTGAAGTGCTTCATTTTCATCTATCTTACCTTTACAGCTTTTTTAGGCTATGGACATATCTCGGCTGTTGACCTTGAAAGAGGATTAATAGGTAACGTCAAGGTGATAATGGCAATTGACTCAGCACGTGGCTTGAATTTTTTGAAGAACTAGTTTACAGGAACCACTGAATCGATTTCAATAATTAATAACTGTACTTTTACACATTACTGAGACGATTCATTTTAGCACATTTTAAAGGTGATTATATCAATGCAATTACTTACATTAAAATATAAGACAGGAGCAAATTTAGCGACAAATGTTCACTCAGCGCCCTCTAGGTTGTATTTCTGTAGTATTCTGTTTATTTTATCTGATATCCCTTTAATATATGGATGGTTACAGTTTTATTGCAGTCTATTTTATTTTTGTTTTTAAGTGAGGTCTTACAGAATTTTGTTGATAATATTTTGGCTGTAACCATTTTTTTAGGAAGGTATTGTTGATAACTTTTAATTCATTTTTAAACGCTTGTTCATTGGAACAAATCTTCAAAGCCCTGTTTATTAGTGTATTAATTACACCTAGTTTTTGTGTCGGTGGTGGTACGAGTTTGTGTATATATTGGCCAGTATGTGTCAGTTTCTGGTAAACAATGAAGGAAAGACTACCAGAAGGAAGACGTGTGACAAGTGTATCTAGAAATGGAAGTGTGTTCTGCTTTTCAATCTCAATTGAATTGCATGCATTTTTGTTGTTTGTCTGGTGGCCATGGGATCAGATACCAAAAACATCGTTAACGAATAAGCCAGACTTTGGGTTTTAAAGGAGAGGAATCTATAGCATGCCGCTCAAAATATTCCACATAAAAGTTAGCAATGGGGTGGAGGGGGGGGGGATAATGGTGAGCCCATGGCTGTGCCTTCTTTCTGTAGGTAGAAAGTGTTTTGCCACACAAAATAGCTAGAACGTAGTACATATGCAAAGAGCGCTGTGATATCGGGAGGAAATTTGGCTTGTAATAGAAGGATTGTGTCATTTGTGAAGAGGGCAGAGACATCAAACTGACTAATAAATCACCTTTTTTTCAGTATGATGTCTTAGATTTTGTTTACAAAGTATTGTGTTTTTTTTTTAAATTGGAGCTGTCTATACCCTCGACTATTGGCTGGAGTGGTGCATTTTGTTTGTGAACTTTTGGTAGACCGTAAATTCTTGGGAAATGAGCGTAGTAGAGAAATAATTTTTTAACTGTATCTTTGGACCGTGTAGTAATTAATTTAAGTAGCTTCTCCATTTTCTTTTTTATTTGATTGATTGGTTTATAAACAAGTTGATAGGTGCTGTTGTCCGAGACTATTAGATTCATTTTTTACAAACATGTAGTTCAATTTAGAATAACTGTGGCACTGCCTTTATCGGCTCCAGTAATTATGTCAGGATTTAATTTTAGTGATTTCACTGCTGTCAACTCAGATTTTGTTAGGTTGCTAGTTATTTAAATTTAAAATAACTAGCAACCTAAAACTTTAAATAATGTATAATTTAAATTTAAAATGTTAGAGATTTCCAAACATATTTTATTTGGTATGGTGGTTGGGATAAATCTTAAGCTTCTTTCAATATGGTAAATAAAATCAAGTTTGTTAATCGTTCTGGGTGCCATGCCAAAAGTTACCCTTTGCTGAGTAGCGAGAGTTCATTGTTGTTCAGGGCATGGTTAGATAGGTTGACTGCATGACTGTTCGCTCAAAGCAGTTGGTGGCTCCTGTTGTCCGTTGCTTCTGGGTGGTTGTTCTTATCACTGGCTTGCATTGGCTGTGTTTGTTCACTGCGGAGAAATTCAAATATGCCCATTGGTTTACTGAATGTTGATCTTTAAGTCGAAGAAATTTGGATATGAGTTTTGCTTTCTTTGTTTCAAGGATATGGTTAGCTGAGTTGTCCATAATCCTCTCAAGGATATCCCAAATATCTGGGTTCAAACAACTTGAAAGTATGGATTTTAAATTCCAGACCTGGTTTTGAGCAAAAGCCAAGTTTTTTCGAGTAGCCTGGATCTGTTCTCTGAGCAACGCCTTCTCCATATGGTGGTATATTCGTAGTGCCTTTGTCGAGGTGAATTTTCTGTTCAGTTTGAAAAACTCATATCTGCCAGTTATTCTTATGCCATTTTCTCCAATCAATATCATCATTCCCTAATCTTTTTTTTTTTGCTGGCTACATGTCGAAAGAACTCCCTTGGATTATTTGGCTTCATTAGTTAACTCTGCTGTGCATACTGCACTTTTGCTGCCCTTACCAACCAAGTCCCCCCCCCTCTTTTACCTGTTCTTTGTAATCCTCATGGAACTGATTATTACTATGTTGCCTCCATAATGCCTTTTTTTTTTCCTTTGTATTGCATATTTAATCTTTTCATTTATTCATCCATTTAGCACCTACCTACCTTATTTAACTTTCTGTACCAGATTTGACACCTCATTTATAATAACATCCACTGAAGAGATGATCATATCCAATAACCCCCCCCCCCAATCCTCGTGTGCCCTCTATTACATACTGCCTGTGGTAATTGTTCCTCAAAAACTTGAGTAACTCATTTTCTTTACTTCCGGGTGCTACCTCATCATTCCAGTCTATGTTGTGATAATTAAAATCACCTGTAATGATCACATTTTTCTTATTTGCTTGGCTAATTTGATGATATATTTCATGGTCACTACCATCCACATTACCAGGTCTATAGCATCACCCAACTAAGTATTTCATTCTATTTACCTCTATCTCACACCATACAAATTATTTCCATATTTACTGTATATTCTATAAATTGAAATTGTACTGTACATATTGGTGGATTAACATATTTGTGTTATATACAAATTTTAATCTAGCAACATGTATCATTCAATAACATACAATAAATGGAATGGGTGAACACCAAATAAATATTAATGTTTGTTACTAATTGCAATGTCAAAAAATGTGAGTGACTGACATGCACCACAAACTCAGTATGTCAACATCCATTTATAGTCCTTTTTATTAAAATGCAACTGGCAGTTCATCACAACAGCTTTCTTCTCGAAGCAGAAGGCACTTCTAATTAGTAAAATCAAAGAAAGGCAAATTGTTAACCTGAGACAAGGCAAGATGCATGCTATTCTGTTTATGTTGTTTCTATTCCCCCCTCCCCAAGGGAAGTCTGGTATTACTTCAAACTTTATAATGAAGAGAAAATAAAAAATTCAGAATTGTTCTCAAATTAGAAATTATTTTCATAATCAGTGTTATTTCTTAAGGCAACAACAATGAAGGAATGATGATGAAATCAATCATTTTCAGGACAACTGGCATGTTAAATGTATATAGAATATGATACATAAAGGAAAATTTCTCTCTTCTAATCAGATGAAAAATAATTTTTGTTCAGTAATTAGGTTATTTTAGTCTGAAATTAGAAGTTCTTTCTTTTAACCTAACTTGAAGATATTCTCCTAGTATGAGGGAGAGATATGTTCAAATTATACTCTGTACTATATTTAGTATGCCAAAAATATTATGATTTTACCATTATCTATTCACTGTTACTGCCATTAGAATTCCAAAGTTAAATATGAAACATTTTCCTAACTTGAACACTTCTGAATTTCTTAATTTCCCTATTTCTTGTTTCTTTTCATTATATAAAGTTTGAAATAGTAAATACCACTGCATGCAGTGCTAAAGATACCAAACTTTCTTTCAAAAAAGGTTGGAAGAAGCAACATAAACAAAATATCATCAGCCCAGCTGAAGTAATTAATTACATGTTCACTGTTAACCACAGTACCGGCCAAGACGTCTATAGACGCGTCAAGGTTATCATGGATGCAAAGTGCATATTAAAATTGTAATACCATTGATATTACATTGAAATATATGATGGATACGAAGTGTATGAGGATGCATATTTGATCCATAGTAGCAAACTGGCATGACTAAACACCCCCCCCCCCCTCCAAATCTATTAAAAAACATGCAACAGCTATTTAATACTCCTACACAATTCAACCCCAACTCAGAGAAAAAATTTTCTTCTTCTTTAATCAAATCATTCCTTCTGCAGCTGCCTCTTAGAAGAGCCTTCTCTTTTATGCATTCCATGAAGAGTTACAATCCACATCTCTTCAAATTGTATCTTAAGTTTTCTTTCTCTTCAACTTCCTGCCTATCCTACAATTAATGCATTATAGACTGAACAACCTTTTATGTACATGGAAGGTTGTTCAGTCTATAATATATATCAGTGACAGTAGTAATATATTAAAATTATGCTCAGATTTAGTTCTAACTAATGTTTACATTGCATGTATATAAAAAAAAACATTTGCAGTACAACTATCATTATTATTATTACCAGAGACCCTCAGGAAGTCAGGGACTTATCGAGCAAGGCCCATATCAACCATACCAGTTGTCATACCTATTCCTGAATTCATTCACATTAGCTGCAATCACCACCTCCAAAGGCAATTCATTCCAATCACTCACCAGTCTATGAGAAAAAAAATCTAGCTCTCATCCCTTTCTTGATTACATTTATTCTCAATTTCCATAAATGTTTACATCCTCTCCCTACCCTCCATAAAATTAAAAATTCCATCTAATGGTATACAATATGACCCTTTCAAAAGTTTGGAAGATCTATCATATAATCTTTCTTCCTCCTGTTTGCTAGGTGTCTGCAGTCCACAAATTCTCAGTCTGTTCTCATAAACTACATTCTACAGTCCTGATGACACTCTCCTCTGCACCCTCTCTCCACTGTATCTACATCACCACTGAAACCAGGAGACCAGATACTCATGCAATAGTCCAGATGAGATCCCATCAAGGCCCTGTTAAAAGGCAAAATGAAATCTTTATCCTTAGATGTCAATGTTCATTTCAGCATTGCAGTTATCCTCTAAGTTGCATTTGTAATCTTTGCTATATGGCTCTTGAACTTCAATTTCCTACCCCCTAATCTGAGCACTTTCTTCTAGAATAATCCAACTAATATAATACACCACCAGATCTCTCATTATATATCAAAATACATAACTTAACATTTACTAACTGAACTGACAACCATTTTCATATGAATGCAATTCTAACCTCCAATTCAAATTATTATTTTATATCAGACCTCCATGGAGTCAAGAGGCTCATTATGAGCAGTCCCACTCTCACATGCACAGCTCACAATATCTTGACTTAAATGCAGAGAAAGTAAATCACGAGCTATCGTATACGAGAGAGATAAACCAAGGGATCCGACAGGGATGTCCGCTCTCAGCAACTCTTTTTAATATCTACTTAAATGAAATAATAATAAAATGGAATAAAAATTTACATCAAAGAATTAAACTTTCTCCTACAGTAAACTTAAACACTCTCCTCTTTGCCAACGACCAAATAATAATTACAAATTCTGAAGATAACGTACAGAAAGCTATTTTAGATCTAAATGAGATATCCAAAGATTATGGTATGATAATATCAACAGAAAAATCAAAAACTATGACCTTTAAAGGACAAGATCCAGCAAGAACTAAAATAGTAATAGATAATAAGATCTTAGAACAGGTGAATTCATTTAACTACCTAGGATGTATGATCACATATGAAAATGAAAAAGATATAAACATAAAAATTGCAAAATATTTAAAAATAACAGGTATAATTAACTCTATATTTAAACCAAACCTAGTTCAAAAACAAACCAGACTAAAAGTATACAATACATTAGCCCTACCAGTCTTAATGTATGGAAGCGAAATCTGGACAATAAAACAAAAAGACAAACAAAGATTAGCAACAGCAGAAATGAAGTTTATGAGAAAAACTGCAAAGTATACCCTATTTGATCACAAAAGAAACGAAGAAATTATGAAAGAATAAAACCAAGAACCAGTAATAGAAAAAATTAAAAAATATAAACATAAATGGATGGAACACGTTCAAAGAATGAAAACAGAAAGATTACCAAAACAAGCCTTAAATTACAAGCCAAGGAAAAAGAAAACCAGGACGTCCTCTTAAACAATTCAACAATGACTTCTAAGGCCGGAACAGGCCATGCTAGGCCTAAATCCTTGATACGCATGATGATGATGAAGAATGTCTCTGCATTCACCATACTCTCAGGCAACACATTCCAATCACCCACAACTCTCCATGCGAAATATCTACTCCTCACCCTCCTGCTTACACCATCCTTATACAATTTCCAAGGATGACGTCTTCAAAAATCTAATCCACATTAATCTGGAAATTGCCCCTCACCAATTTATGTCTTGATCATGTTCCCTTCCCCCTCTTCCTTCTATCCACTAGGCTCTACAATGTGCATTCCCTCAATCTGTCCTCATACACCACATTCCAGAGACCAGAAATCAACTTAGTCTATTGTCTATGAACCTCTCCAACAAATCATCATCCTTTTGAAAACCAGGTGACCAAATATGTGCACAGTAATCCATATGCAGTCTGATCAAAGTCTTGTATACAATGAAATCATAACATCCTTACTTCTACATGTCAGTGTTACCAATTATATATTTGGTTTAATCCTTTATCCAAGTGGTGTCGCACCTCATTATTAAAATTCTCTGTATTAGAGATAAGTTGATGGAAGTTTTTTTCACTTGGCTATGCAACCAATTATATATTTGGTTTAATCCTTTATCCAAGCGTAAGCAAACAAAGTTTGCACCTGAAGTATTTTCAGGACTGGGGCAACTCGTGGCAAAGGTGGTATAACTTCTCAACACTTGCCTTAGTATCCCATAATGCAAAGCACATGTCCGCAAGGATTAAACCAAATATATAATTGGTAGCATAGCCAAGTGAAAAAACTTCCATCAACTTATCTCTAATCCAGAGAATTTTAATAATAAGGTTTGACACCTTTTGGCAACTTGTATACGAAAACGACTTCTCCATTACCTCCACTTTAGTATCACCACCACTGGGTCTGGCTCCCACTGATGAGACCTCAATAAAGGTCGAAACCGGTCTGGGTAGTGACCCTTCCCTTAAAGCTTAGCATTATACATGTCTGCAAGGAGATGTGCTTTGCATTGTGGGATACTAAGGCAAATGATGAGAAGTTATAACACCTTTGGCATAAGTTGCCCAAGTCCTGAAAATACTTCAGGTGCAAACTTTGTTTGCTTACACTTAGATAAAGGATTAAACCAAATATATAATTGCTAGCAAAGCCAAGTGGAAAAACTTCCATTAACATGTCAGTGTTCTTCACATCAATCCCATAATCCACTGTGTTGTCCTCACAATTCAAGCAAAATGTCCACAAAATTTCAAGTCCCTATCCACCATCACTCCCAGATCTTTTATCTCCTCTAAGATATCCCCACAATCCTATACTCTGCATTACATCCCATCCTTGCTTCCCAAATTTTAAAACCTTACACTTTGCTACATTAAACTGACATCCCCATTCAGACAGTCTATTCAAATCCTCTTGCAAGGCTACAACATCTGTTCTATGATCATAACTCTCCTCAACTATGCATAATCTGCAAACAACTACGTAAGATAATTGTCACTTAAAAACTCAGGAAATCCATTCTCTTTGGTTTCAGATGCTGTCTATTCATTTCAGTCTATATTACCATAATTGAAATTACCCATAATAATCAGCTTTTTCTTATTAGCCAGATCAATTTGCCTAAACATTTCCTTCTCGCTGCCTTCCACATTACCAGGTCTATATCAACACCCTACTAAATATTTCATCCTGTCCACCTCCACTTCGCATACCATATTGCTTCAAACCACCGTCACTATTTGTCTCCTGCATCTCCACCTTAGATGGGCAAAACTCCTCCTCTTTTTGCCTCGTCTGTCTTCATGAAAAGACTACATATCCGTATATCTCTATTCTTGTCAGAATGCCATCCATGTTCAACCATCTCACTTATACCAACTATTTTTGGGTAAATGAACTCTATGAATGCTACAATTTCATTCCCCATGTTTTGAATAATGTGTAAACATACATACATACTAGCTTATTTCTGTTTCTATAAAAAGTCTCCCAATGAACCTGCTTCTTGGATATGACTCCCCCATCCATTCCTCTATCATCACTGATATTACACTCCTCTCCACACCTAAATGTCATCTCCCACATCCTTGACTATCTTAATCCTTTTTTGAACACTCACACATATATTCCTGAAACCATCATGTACGCTTCTCATGCAGTGTCTCCCTATCCACCCTGTGTTCCTTCTCTCTCTCTCTACACTTGTGCCACTTGCCTGTTTGCAAACTCACCTACCTTACTTTCCTGCTCTTCCATAACACCTCTTGTTTCCTCAGGTCTTACATTCACTTTAGTCATTATTTTCTCTTCCAGCAACCCACATCCCACACACTCACAAAATGAACTCCTTTCTTCTCACAAAACTCTGCTAGCATAACCATTCATAATCTTCATACACCTTCTCAAATCATTATCATCATAACTGGGCAATTCACTGACTAACTTACCTGCCACACTGTTATTTTCTTTAACTCTCTTTAACAGTCTCCTGACATCCATTCTTACATTCTCCTTGTTACAGTCAAATAATTTGTGCCAACCACTACTACCAACTCTTTTGCTCGCATACTCTTCTTATCCAATGCTTCAATCTCCCTGCTCATTCTACCACCCACGAAACAAACCTTATGTGCTTTTTCACTCAAAAACCTCTACTTGTTAAATCCCATATACTGCTACTCTCAAATCATTCAATATTTCTTTCAAATCTCTTTCATCCAATTCTTCTTCACATTTCCATGCAAATCCGTAATTCTCCTTAGTTCATTCCTCATATTTTTACTCTCTTGCCTCATCTTTACCAACTCTGCTTTCAACTCTTTAATTACTTTCTCACTGCCATTTATGCCCATCACATTTTCACTATCTTGCATGTCTGCAGTCTTACCACTCACTGCTGTAACTAGCCATCAGCTATGCCTACTCTCTTATCACTCAATGCCACCATCTATGCACCTTGCCTTAGCACTCAACATCACCAACTTACTGCTACTTCTGCCTGCTGTCTTACCATTACCTTTCAAGCACTCAACCACACTATCAACTCTGCTTACTCCTGTAGCTACATCCACAATCTTTTGCTTTCACTACTGCTCACGTTCAATGATATCTCACAATCCATAACCATGCTACGCTTCTTGCACACCCAAACTCTCTCATCTCCCCTATTAATCCTCTCCACATAAATATCTTCAATCTCCCCCAAGCATACATGTTGCATTCACAGCACTTCACCATTTGCGAAAATTCTATGGCATACATCTTCTGTGTTGATCGATGTCTCACGCCATTTTATTTGCACTCAAAGCTACACACAAGAAACACAAAGAAGCTGAATAATTATAGAACTTTAACTACACCAATCACAGCTATCATAACACAATATCGAAATAAATTATCACTCTTGCCACACACAACTTTAAAATTTAAACTTATCTTTTCACAGCTCTCTCTTTGCCACTTTTTGGCAAATTATTCTGCAAAATGTTGCATGCATGTCTGTCACATTCCTGATTACATTGGCATGTTTGCATCATCAGCAAACAGCTGTATATCACCTGCCACATCCTTACCAATGTCATTAATGTAAAGCCTGAATAGCAATGAAACGAGGAGATCCCTGTGGTACACTGGTCACCTTAAATAATCTTGTAGACTCATTTCCCTCCCCATACAACACTTTTTGATATCAGTTAGTCAGCAATCCTCTTATCCAAGCTAATAGTTTATAATCCCATATCCTTCAACTTATGCAATAGCCCTCCATGCTGCATCTTCAAAATGCATTAGCCAAGTATCATGGTGTATCAATTTCCCTTACCTAACTCATTCATAATAATATTATAAAATGTGAACAAGTTACTCAAACATAACCTCATTTTAGTAAAACGATGCTATTTTTGCAAAAAAATAGCATCGTTTTACTAAAATGATGTCAATCCATTTCTGTATGCCAGTTCCTACAAACTTTTCTAAAATATTCACCCAGTCCAGAGATATTGAAAGGTTAGTAGCCAGACACACTAGTTTTTGCACCACCTTTGTACAATGGAATTATTGTATATTCTTTCCATTTGTGCAGGTTCTTTCCTGAATTGAGACTCAAGCTATATAAACATATCAAGATCAAGTCATTTTGGCTGACCGTTTCTTTAGCACATCTAATGATATCCCATCAGTCCCTATTGCTGAATTATTCTTCAGCTTATGCAACAGCTCTCATTCCTCCTTATACACCTGAATTTCTGCATCTAGAAAAGAGGTGGCAATGAGATCAATGTTGCATGGACCATGTTGATATCTATTAGCAAAATTGGCACTCAGTTGAATAATTTCATGTGCATTCGGTACAATTTTTCTTTCACATTCAATCTTTCTTTTACTTCCAGCATAACAACAGAACTCTTCTGAGTTCCCATTAGCTTGCAGAGTCAGTTTCTTTTCATACTCAGACTTAGCTTTCTGTACAACAGTTGTGACTCTTCTGACCAACTCCTTAAAATTTTCATAACTGATATCATCCTTATGCATACAGTATTCCTTCCACATCATCTTTTTCTTAAGAATCTGTTGCTTAATAAAACTGCACATGCATTTCAATTCTACCTTATTTATTCTTCAAACTCTAGGAACACATTCTGATAGTGCATCATTTAAGTATTTTTTAAATGCACCCTATACACTCCAATATCCTTATATCCTTCTCATGCTTTGCAGTTCAGCACGTAACCTTTTCTGAATGAAACATTCATATACTTAGCTACTTTCCAGGTTAGTATAGCATGATCAAGTTGTTGATCATAATCATGTTGGTGGAGGATCACCAACCAAAGGCAAAATAGTCATGTCTTTAACCGAAATCCCCCCCCCTCTGATACTATAATCAAATCTAACACTCTTTAACCTCGATCCTCGATTCCTTCTGTCACATGATGCTTTAGGAAGTTGTCTCAATTCAGGTTCATTCTTCTTTCACTGCTACTCAATCAATGTTTGAATAATTAAATTTTCCAATTTTGATTACTCATTTAGCACCCATCATCACCACAACCAATCCACTAGGTCTGTAATGACACCCTACTATGTATTTGGTCTTGTTAGACTCCACCTCACACCATATAGCAGTCATACTATTAGTCATATTGCAGTTACAGCTTTCCACCCTAAATGGACTCAAATCATTTGATATCATTAGTAGTGTATCCTGCTCCTCTCTTGTCTATCCTCCCTAAAAATACTGTACAAATGTGTAAAAACTAATTTAACAAATTCATGTCTATTCTACAAGACTGGAAATAAAATATTATGCGCATCCATTTTGTGTTGTTATCACGAATTGAGACTTTCTTAAAACTTAACAGCTTTGCTTTAAAATTTTCCAGCCTTTACTGACTATGCTGGGCTGACTGACTGATGAAAGCCTATGCTCCCCAGCTAACAAATTGTGAGTTTAAATCCTGCTGTACAAATGTTTAGGTGGGAAATGAATTTCATCACCCAGTGTGAGATTACTGCTCTGTGTATAAGCAGAGGACTGAAGTGGCTTGAAAAAAAAAAGTCAATGTTTTTTTATCTAGAGTAAGGTTTCTAGATTATGTAAAAAAAAAAATAAATAAATAAATAAAAACCCTTTAGCTTAACTATGGTACTAATATACTACAGGTTTACAAAACCTTTTGTGAATGGGGAGCCACATAAAAAAAAAAATCAATGTTTTTTTTAGGAATAAATGTAAAAACTCAAAAATTAGGAAATTGGATCAAAACTTTGGTGACTTGGGTACAAACTAGGACAGTAAAGATTATCCTTATATGTAATAATGGTAGTAGTAGAAAGCCTCCTTCCCATCAAATTATTGCAGAAGGAGAAGGAGGAGGATCTGAAATATTGAACTCAGGAATGCTGTATTATCCAAGGAAGAGATAACAAAAAAATGTAAAGAATTTTCTGTTGGAGGGGGGGGGGGGATTAATAGTTAATAAATTAGTATCAATTTAACTGTAACTACCAACTACACACTACTACTTCAGAGTAAACATCTACTTCAGTGTAGCTGAATGATTAGGAGGGGAAAAAAAAATAGCAGTTGATTTAAAGATTTTAAATGAATGTGATCCATGTGTTCATTTAAATTTCACAAATAATCAAAAGTACAAATGTTAATTATATACATGTAGTCCCTACAGTGAATATAATAAAGCAATTATTAACTCAACTTACCACTACAGCATTATCTTTGGCAAGCTGTTCTTTCACTGGGTCATTAGGATATTGGCCACCAACCATAATCTAAAGAAAGAAGGTGAGATAGTTTATTTGAAGTTAAAATTCATTGAATACAAGTAATTATTAGGCATGTTTTGCAACAATAACAACAACAGAATATTCCATTAAATGTTGCTTTGATCTGTCTGGTGAATCCATAACAGAAATACTCTGGTTGGACAGATCTTGATTAAATTTGCTATTTATTTCTTTAATAAAATCCTTTTATGCATGCTGTGTCTCCAAATTATTGCTAACTTTAGATAATATCCAAAGGCAACATACATTATGATTTCAGAAATGAATTAAAATAATTAAGTTTAAAAAAAAATATATCAAGTGTTCATGGCAGGAACTCTTAAACTAAATTAGGGCCAACAATTTGACTTATCAGTCCACCATCTACACCCTCTGTCCAAAAAGAAACAGAAGTTTTCAAAAATAGAAGAAACTAGTGGCACCACCTGTTGTATTTTTTTGTTGTCGAAAGCGGCAACCTTCCTTAGCGTTGTGTCAACTGTTTATGACATTTGTTTCATTTGAAGCAGAGTTATAATGCCAAAAAGAAACAGAAGTTTTCAAAAATAGAAGAAACTAGTGGCACCACCTGTTGTATTTTTTTGTTGTCGAAAGCGGCAACCTTCCTTAGCGTTGTGTCAACTGTTTATGACATTTGTTTCATTTGAAGCAGAGTTATAATGCCAATGGTGACAGTGTGTTTTGATGAACGGTCGGAAAATGAGTTTCAAACAGAGAGCTGCGATTGACTTTTGTGTTAAAGTTGGTAAAAGTTTTACCGAAATGCATCAAATGCTTATCCCGTACTCAAGTTTACGAGTGGTTTAAGCAATTTCAAAGTGGTCGTGAGACGCTTGAGGGCAACGAAAAGCAGGGTCATCCAAAAACTGGACTGAGCGAAGTTAACATCCAAAAAGTGCATAAAAATCCTATGTTGTTATATAGCCAGTAAGTGATTCCATGATTCCAAGGGAATCGTAGAAACATAATATCCACAAAGAATTCATTCCACCTGGCCAAACGGTCAATGGTGAGTTTTATCTCAAAGTTTTGAAGCAACTGATAGCAAGAAATCATTGCGTATGGCATGAATATTGTGATGACTGAACGTTTGTTAAAACAAACTGTCACTCTTGGCAGTATAACTCGGCTTCTAATGAAACAAATATCATAAACAGTTGACACAACACTAATGAAGGTTGCTGCCGCTTTCAACAACAAAAAGATACAACAAGTAGCACCACTAATTTCTTCTATTTTGGAAAAGTTTGGTTTCGTTTTGGACAGAGGGTGTATATTCGATGGTGCACAGCATGCTAATTTTGAAATGTTAACCGATTAAGGAAAGAACTAGAGCGCTTTGAAAATCATTAAAAAAAAGAGCTTTTTTCTTACCCCTTTCCTATTTCTCTGAAGACACCTCTACAGAGGTGTTTTGGAAAAAAAAAAAAAAAAAAAAAGATGCTCTTCAAACTGATTTTGACCAAATCTAGAATATAGCAGTTTTTCACACTGCTGAAGAAATTCAGCCTAAATAAACTAAAATTAAATGTGTGTGTGTGTGGGGGGGGGTCTTTTCAATAGGCACTACAAGTCACATCATTTAATGAATTTCAATTGGTAATTGCTGAATGTTTTAGCTTTTTAATGTGCATATCATTCATGAAAGATTGTTAACCATCATACACAGTATCACAGGTAGCTATGGGTTAGATATTTCAAGAATCCTCTTCTGATAATCAAACAACTTTTTCAAGCTATTTCATATCCTCAGTAGGCAGGGTGCTGATCCTACACCACCTGATGAAAATCACCTGTTACCTAAAGATATTCTACAATGGTGATCTAAACGTTATCTCTTAAAAAAAAAAAAAAAATTTGTGATCGCTCAAACCCAAACATAAAAAAAAAAGATGCAATTTAGAAACTGTTATTCTCAGCAGACATTGTTTTAACTGTTAAAAATATAAATAACAATAATAATCTACAGTATTTACGGGCCCTTAATGCCCACAACTGCCAAGTACTGTTTACCTTTGTAAACATAATTTTAGGATAAGGTAGTTAATCCTATGCCTAAATATATCTTTTGTTATAAATTGCACCTGTTCTCATTTTTTTTCTCTACAGCCTAGAAGCTTGGCTGTAGGGCAAAAACCCTGCTGCTTTCACATGAAACCAACTAACTTACCATCAACTGAAAATCTTAAATGTTGTTGTTCTTCTTTGAAAGCTACTGAGTTATAAAGGCTCTTTAGAATGTAAATAGCCCTCGAAAATTTTAGCAATACTTTCTTAATGGCAGCTTCAATAACACTACTAATAATTTAGAAATTAATTTAGGGGTGGCTGCAGTTTAGAAATAGTTATTTCTAAACTGCAGCCACCCCTCCAGCTTTCTCAGTATCTAGCTCAATATTTTGCATATAAAATGTTTTTATGAAGTTATATTATAACAAGAAGGGGTCTATGAAAACAGAGTACAGAACCACACAATCCAAGGCCTCAGTCAACTGAGTGTTTTTTAAAAAATAATTACAATGGAAAAGTTCCATCAGAAGATTTTTTTTTTATTTGTATACAAGCATAACTAAAAAGTCAACAATATAAACTTGATTATAACTTTAAAATGAAGTTTCCTCATGGGCTCACTTTAGTGAATACGGGCATGGCAAACCTGAGTTACCTGATGCTGGACCATGCAAACCCGAGTTACCTGATGCCTTACTTCATGTAATATACATCTGTTATATTATCTCTAGACTGGTCCCTCCCCTTCTTTCTTCTCTTCTTGCTCCTTACCCCCCCCCCCAATGTTATTAGAGTATTCGAGGACTAGGGGTGAATCTCTCCTATCTTGCTATGTCATTTCGCCTTATGCAGCCATTGAAAGGGGGGGGGGACAAGCTAGCCTCAATAGGTGAAGGTCCCAAGTCCAGATAAATGGCAAGGGTTGACGTCAAGAAGGGCATCCGGTCGTAAAACTTCATTGCCAGCTCTAGCTAGGATGTACCTTAAGCAACGTGCAACTACATCGCCCTACAGCTGCAAGAAGTGGACGAGGGCTACCACATCAAGGGCAGGTGAGGTTAAAACGAGCCCAGCAAGTGGAGAGAATGTCGAGAGTGGGAACATTGAATGTTGGAAGCATGACTGGAAGGGGAAGAGAAGTGGCAGACATGATGAGGAAGAGGAAGTTGGATATTTTGTGTGCAGGAGACAAGGTGGAAGGGGGGGAAAGGTGAAGGAACTAGGAGACAGGTATAAATTGTTCTACTCTGGAGTGAATAAAGAGGGAAGAAATGGTGTCGGAATTGTGGTGTGTGGCAGAATGAAGGGCAAAGTGCTGGAAGTGGGTAGGAGGAACGAGAGGATCATGCGAATGAAACTGGGTCTTGGAGAAGAGCAACTGGTCGTCTTATGTGTATATGCCCCACAAATTGGCTGTACAGCAGAAGAGAAAGATGAATTCTGGAACGTGCTGGGTGAAGATATGAGGGAACTGGAAGAAAACGAGATGGTGATTGTCAGAGGAGACTGGAATGGACACATAGGGAGACAGAATAGGGACTGTGAAAGGGTGCATGGAAGCCATTGACTGGGAATGATGAACTAGGAAGGAGAGAGGATTTTGGACTTCGCAGTAGCATTTGATCTGGCAATTGTGAACTCCTTATTCTGTAAGAGGGAAGGGCATTTGATAACATTTAGAAATGGCAACAACATTTCACAAATTGACTACATTTTGACTAGAAGAAAACATCTTAAGGCAGTAACAAATTGTAAGGTAATCCCAACAAATCAAGTAGCGCAGCAACACCGACTGTTGTGCGCAGACTTTAAAATAAGGCCAAAGATAAGAACCTTTGGAAGCCATGGGAAGAAGACAATTAAGTGGCTTCACTTAAAAGAAGAGAGTGTGAGGAACCGTTTTAGGGAGAAGGTGTTAGAGAGGGTTTCGGATGGACTAGAAAGTGTTCAAGATTGGTGGAGACATAATTCAAAAGCAATTCTAAGCTGTGCAATTGAGGTGCTTGGTGAAACATCCAGAAAGATTAGAGAGCAGAAGGCAGGTTGGTGGTGGAATAATAATGTACAAGAAGCAGTGATGGCTAAGAGGAAGGCAAAGCAGAAGTGGAAGAGGACAGAAAGAAAAAGCGAGAAGCCAAGAGAGTTGTTGCACAGGTGAAGGCCATGGCATATCAAGACCTTTAAGATCAATTAGAAACAAAGGAAGGACAGAGAAATATTTATCGATTGGCAAAATGTAGAAATAAGGCATCAAAGGACATCGTACATGTGAGGCAGATCAAAGACTCTGGAGGAAGGGTATTAAGGAGGGATGTGGATATAAGAAACAGATGGAGAATATACTTTGAAGGGTTTTTGAATGAAGAAAATGCAAGGACTCACAGAGAAGATAGGGAGCCTTATGAGGGGATAGTGTAGAACATTAGTAGAGTGGAAGTGAAGGAGGCCATAAAGAGGATGAAGAATGGAAAATCGGTGGACCCTGACAGGATCCCAGTGGAGGCATGGAAGGCACTGGGGGAAGAGGGAATTGACCTGCTGTGTGACCTCTTAATAAAAGTTTGTCAACAGGAAAATATACCCGAGGAATGGAGGGAAAGTACTCTTGTCCCCCATCTACAAGAGTAAAGGGAATGCACAAGACTAAGAATTACAGAGGAATAAAGTTGATGTCCCACACAATGAAAATCCTAGAGAGGATTCTTCATGGAAGACTGAGGAAGGAGGTAGAGATTGCAAACGAGCAATTTGGCTTCATGCCTGGTCAATCGACGACAGATGCTATCTTTGGGTTATAGCGGATGATGGAAAAGTTTCAAGAGAAGCAACGGGAGCTACATCTGGTATTTATCGATCTGGAGAAAGCATATGATAGAGTGCCAAGGCAAGAAGTCTGGAGGTGTCTGAGGGAGAAGAAGGTACCAGAGAAATATGTCACGCTGGTGCAGGAGATGTACAGAAATGTGAAGACCAGAGTTCAGACCTGCCTGGGAGAGACAGAAAGTTTTCCAGTGACAGTTGGCTTGCATCAAGGGTCAGCATTAAGTCCATTTCTGTTTAATATAGTGATGGAGATGGAGACGGAGGAGGTGAGAGAAGACGCGCCTCGGACTATGTTGTATGCAGATGACATCGTGCTGTGTGCAAAATCAAGAGAAGTGGAAGCTAAAACTGGAAAGTTGGAAGAGAGAGGTACGAGACTGAGCAGAAGTAAGACAGAGCATATGTGTTGCAAAGTAGATGGCAGCCAGGAGACAGATCTGGAAGAAAATGTCATCAGGAAGGTCAGTGACTTTAGATACTTAGGTTCAATGATGAAAGAGGATGGTGAGGCTGAGAAGGAAGTCGGATGCAGGATACAAGCAGGATGGAGGAACTGGAGAGAGAGATGGCTGGAGTGCTATGCGATAAGAGGGTGCCGATCAATCTAAAAGGCAAAATCTATAGGACAGTAGTGAGACCAGCTATGACCTATGATATGGAAACTGCGGCCCTGAGGAAAAATAACATTGGCAGGATGGAGGCAGCAGAGATGAGAATGCTTAGGTGGATGTGCTGTGTGACCAGAAAGGATCGTCTGAGAAATGACTATGTAAGGGGAACAGTGAAAGTTACGAACTTAGGAGCAATGTTGATATGGTTTGGTCATGTAATGAGGAGGGAGGAAGAGTATGTGGTAAGAAAGGTCATGCAGATGAATGTGCAGGGGAGGAAGTGCAGGTGGCCAAAGAAGAGATGAAGGGAGATGGTAGAGGAAGACTTGAGGATGAAGAACTTGGATGTGGCTACAGTCCAAGCCAGAGGCTGTGGAGGAGACTCACTACAAACAGTGACCCTACTTAAGTGGGAAAAGCTGCAGAAGAAGAAGATAACATGAAAATGAAGTAGAAAATAGCCTGAATTGCATTTAGCAATAGTTTTTTAAAAAACAAGTTTTAGCTGGCATAAGCTGTATTAAGAACAATTTTCCATGAAGAAGGATAATCTCTGAATAACAGAACTGTTTAGAACAGGGTAGTATAGCAAACTTTCACATCTGTCTTTTGACTGTTCCACAAGAAAACAGGTTTTATGTATGATTTTAGTTTTCTTCCAAATAATTTTACATTTGGAGGAGATAGCATCCAGATTGTTCCAACTCATGGAAATTAATATAATTTAGACCTTCTTCATAAAGAACAGTTACATATCTTCCAGTTTTGGCAATGTAAGAGAGACACAAGAGCAAGGAAATGGATATATATATATATATATATATATACAGGGTGTTCGGGATAAATTTGACAGTTTCGTAAGGAAAAAGAAAATCTTCTTTGTATCTATTAAATTTAATGAATTGACAAAAAAACATTACAGGCAGAGTTAATTACAATACTATCAACAAGATTTACTCAAAATAACCACCATTAGCATCGATCACAGCTTCAATTCTGCTTCGGAACCTCGAACAAGCTGATGCTACAGTCTCCCTGGGAAGGGCCGCAAAAACTGTTTTAATTTTATCCATTAACTGGGCTTTTGTATTACTGGAAGTGCGATTGGTGTCTTTTTCAACTGCGCCCCATACAAAATAATCCATGGGGTTAAGGTCTGGGGAGTTTGGAGGCCAAACATTTGGACTGGTGAAGTCGTAGAAATTTTCAGACAACCATTTTTGACTTTTCCCAGAGGTGTGGCAAGGGGCCGAATCCTGCTATCATACATACGGCCTACCATTGGCTACCCTTGTTATCCAGGGCTTGACTACAGTTAGCAACTCCACGAACAAAGCCCGAATTCCAATGCCAGGGTTCTCCAACACCTGTTCCTGCAGATTTGCGAGGAATTCTGCTGTACGAACGCAATCAGATCGTCTGCTAGGGATCTTTCTTCTTGCTACATCCTCGTAGTCACCATTGCAAGTCTCTAGTTCATGCCTGATTGTTTTTACTGTATTCAGGGAGCATTGGGCAGCAGTCGTAATATCCTTATTTTGATGGCGGGCACGAATCATCATGATACAAGTTATTCTCTTCCATGATTCAGGTGGGTTCCAGCTATCCATCCTTTCTGACATCTTGTATATGAATGAAAAAGGGTCCAAACTTTTAAATGAAGAGAAGTGTGTGTTAATACATGTGACTTACGGAAAAATATAATTAATTATAAATATGTCAAATTTATCCCGAACACCCTGTATATATATATATAAATAAGAGCAGATCAAAGGAGAAGTCTGATCTTTGCACAGCCCAGAAAGGAGGCAGGTTTATGAATTGAGGGAAAGTGCTACTTGGATGTTAATAGACCTAAGTAATTTGGTGATGCATTCAGATATACCTCTAACATAGGATGATGATACAGTTGATCTCTTCCTGAAAAGATGGAAATGGAGAAATTATTAATGATTTTGTTGATGAATTCAAAAAATGGTAATGTGGAATTAATAAACTGTTCCTGTGTCAGTAATGTTTCTGTGGAGCAAAGATAGTGAGCCAGATGCATTTAGGATTTTGATAATGTTAGATGATAAGGATGATGGTGTGACACAGCTTGAATGTATTTGTCTGGCATGGGTTTTCTTTCTGAAAACTGAAGGATCCTGTCTGGCTGATCAAGAATAAGGAGATTTAAGAAGGAAATTAATTGGTCGTTTCCTATTTCAAGAGAAAATTGTATCTAAAGATTAACTGCACTGATTCTAGTAAGAAAGTCATGATTAAGATCTGATGGGCTAAGGTAATCCATTTATGAAAAATTGCTGTTCTTAACACAGGTCACCCAAGATTATTTATTTGTTTTTAACAGTATTATTAGGACTTTGGTGTAATTCAAATGGTGCTACTCTACTCTGTTTATGTTAATCCATGTTCAGTGTTGATTCTTCAATTATAATAAATTTAGTTTAATCCTTTATCCAAGTGTGAGCAAACGAAGTTTGCGCCTGAAAATATCTTCAGGACTGGGGTAAGGTAGTACAACACCGGGCAACTCGCAGCAAAGGTGGATCAAGCTCTCATCACTCCTTGTCTCAGTACCTCCCATAATGCAACACACATCTCCTTGCAGACATGTATACTGCTATGCATTAAGAGAAGGGCCACTACCCATACTGGTTTCGACCATTATTGAGGTCTCGTCAGTGGGAGCCAGGCCCAGAAGTGGAGATACCAAGGCAGAAGCAATGGAGGTCATCTTTACCTTTAGGAGTTGCCAAAAGATGTGCCACCTTATTATTAAATTACTCTGAATTTAGAGAAAGATGTTGAAATATTATTTTTCACTTGGTTAGACTATAATAAATTTAGTTTAATTGTTTATCCAAGTGTGAGCAAACAAAGTTTGCGCCTCAAAATATCTTCAGGACTGGGATAAGGTAGTACAACACCGGGAAACTCACAGCAAAGGTGGATCAAGCTCTACCCACTCCTTGTCTTAGTATCCCCCATAATGCAACGCACATCTACTTGCATTAAATTTATTATAGTCTAACTAAGTGAAAAATAATCTTTCAACATCTTTCTCTAAATCCAGAGTAATTTAATAACAAGGTGGTACACCTTTTGGCAACTCCTATGGGTAAAGATGACCCCATTGCTTCTGCCTTGGTATCTCCACTTCTAGACCCGGCTCCCACTGACGAGACCTCAATAAAGGTCGAAACCAGTATGGGTAGTAGCCCTTCTCTTAATGCATAGTAGTATACATGTCCACAAGGAGATGTGTGTTGCATTATGGGAGATACTGAGACAAGGAGTGATGAGAGCTTGATCCACCTTTGCTGCAAGTTGCCCAGTGTTGTACTACCTTACCCAAGTCCTGAAGATATTTTCAGGCACAAACTGTGTTTGCTCACAGTTGGATAAAGAATTAAACTAAATTTATTATAGTCTAACCAAGTGAAAAATAATCTTTCAACATTCTTCAATTATGTTTGCTTATACCTTATTTGAGTTTTAAAATGCATACTGAAGATGCACTTGATACTTAGGTGAAAATTTTATACAAAGAAATCTTCAAATCTGTTGTAATTATTTTTAAATATGCCCACCTATGCATCAATTTTTTTTCCCTTTAAAAAGAAAGCCAGTAAATAATAAAAAATATTTTATGCCTTATGCTTTTGTCACACAAGACTAAGTTTGTTAATATACCTCCATCTGAGATTAGCAAAACATAGTATAGCTTGACAAAAGCATGCATAAGCACAAATTTCTTCATGCGTTGCTTTTCCAAAGGAAATTTTTTTTTCCTTCCACTAATATTAACTATAATAAATTTAATTAAAGAATAAATATAATAAATTTAAAAACTCTGTAGTAGTGAAATGTTTGTGTAATTTCTTTGTTTCAAAAGAGTTGTACAATCCATCCTCCCAAAATCCAGACTACTATCTCTAAACCATTCTGAGATATACTAGACAGCTTGTTTTTGCAAAGTTTCTAAAGGAAGTAAAATTGTATGTTAAAAAGCATGAGAATAAGTGAATATCAGAACCTATCTAGTGTATTTCAGCCTTACAAGTGAGGATTTGAAGACACAATTAAACAACAGCCTCAGGATTCTATGGGATATCATAAGTATCCATAAGATGCCTTAAGTATGATTTTTTATTTTATTATTTTTTAAGGAGCATTCAGAGGCATTATTTTCTCCTAATCTAAATCAGAACTTAGTCTATCAAAGGTTATGGAAATAATTATTCTAAATTGTGCCAACAACTTTTTAACTGTGTACATATAATACAATTTTAGCTCTTTGAAGAATCCTAATAATGCATGGCTACAACATCCTAGCAGAGATTATGGAATGAAAGTCAATTGTTACACTAGTTTGCATTTTATTGTGTTTTAAATTTAACTGTTTACATCTTACAATGCAGATATTATCAGAATTTCATCATGAAAGATCTAAATATCTTTATTTATAATCAGAAAATTAATGATTAGAACAGTACCTCTGTGTGCTTCAATTAAAAAAAAGAAAAAAATTACTGTCAAAAACAATGATTTACCTAATATCCATAGGAAAATGTTGGGTCAAAATTGAAAATATATATATATCAACCTTATATTTTGAGTGTATACAGTAACCCTCTCAATCATGGGCTCTTCCAGCAAGTCCAAGAACTCGTGGAAGGAGAACCCTTTTTAGTCATTCATGCCTAAATATCTATCAAATCTCTCTCAATTCATTCACTGAAGATACACTCAAAAATACCTCTAATAGCAGTCCATTCCATACTCGCCACAAGCTATGAGAACCTGGACTCACATTTCCTAATTACACCCTTAGTTAGCTTCCAGAGATGACCATTCTATGCCTATCTCCCATAAGCCACAAAATCTTATTTATATTTATGCTGTTAGAATCCCCTAATGTGTATGTTTCTATCATATCTCTTCTCTTCCATCTAGTCCTTAAATTTTGAAGACCACATTCCCTAAAGCTGTTCTCATATATGTAATTCCATAAGCTAGTTATCATCTTGGTTATCCACTGCTGGATTTTTCAGCTGCCTCCTCATCTTCTTGGAACAGGTTACTATGAATTGCTGAAATAACACTATTAATCATACATTCTGTTATCTATACTCATGCTTTCTCAGTTAACCAGCAAATTTATTTCTCAAACTGACTGAATAATACAGAGATAATGTATTTATACAAAACATTTCCATTTAAAGAAAAAACCTTTTACCACCTAATATATATAGGTGATATATCTAAAATAAACATACCTTATTATACAGAGGTTTACCATGGTGAGTCACCATAGTACACTGATCACAGTCTAAAGTAATGGTTGTGTTATGAAAAGATTCCTTTGGATGTTTTAAATTAAAGTACAGGTCTGTCACTCCTCCCTCAAATATGCTCCGAAAATAGCGGGGAATCAGTGTCCTTCCAATAGCTATAAAAAGAAAATTTCATTAGTGCCTCAATTTTGGTATTTTACAGGGTTTTGAAAAAGAATGCCAATATTTTTCAAACAAAACTGTTGTTAGTTACTATTATTCACCTATCAAAGAAGTAATGTGCATGTGTATCCATCCTATTCTAATCAGCATTTGATAACAGTTAAACAAAAAAACTGTTTTATTATATGAAAAATTCAGATGATAATGCACGTGAAAGAAAATACAAGCAAATCTATCAGGCAAACCTGCCTTATGATAAATATATCAATGGTATAATTAGTTTAAAGAAACTGGCACTGTCCAAAGAACATAAGATGCCTATTTTCTCCAAATATGTGACTGTAAGAACCAATTTCTTAGTAACCTCATAGTCCCAACGTTACATTCATATTCATACATAGAGTTATGCAAGGGATAATGTATACCCATCAAAAGTGATTTTGCTGCAAGATAAAAAAACAAGCTATCACACTGTAGCTAAAGTTTCTCTGAAATTGTTGGAGCACACCTGACAATAGTAGAATTACAAGATGGGTGTGTGTTGATTAATAGCATGAAGTTTGTATGAATAAAATTTCCATGTGTATACACTTTGTTTTTGTTGCTAATTTTTTTTCCAAAAATTATAGTTCATTTTGTAAAAAAGTTCTGAACAATTGTGTCATAACCTATTGGGTTGTGTATCAAAGTTGCATACTTTGCTTGACCTTTCTGCAGTGGGCTCATTTTTGCTAACTGGTGAACATTTTACAGAATGCCTGTATCAATTTTTTTTTTTTTTATACATTTTCATGAAAAAGAAGTGTTTTCAATTTATCTCAATGAAGTACTTTTATAAAAACACAATCACTAAAGCAATATTATATCATAAATATGTGAAGTAATTAAAGAACTAATTTTTTTAATTATGTATTGCAGGAATTAGGCAGGTTTTGTGCCAAGTGAATATATTTATGCACATAGAGCACGACTAAAATTTTATAATCAGTATGATCTTTAAATGCAATAAAAGATAAGCATGTTTATTGCAATAAGTTAGCATTTCTTTTTTATAGATTAAATTTTTACCATTCCTCTTTGATATATAGCCACTGAAAATACAATAAAACATTATAATAATTTGTTCAATAGCATGTTTGTTGTGACCATGCTTCCTTACTTTCTAATACTGATTTTGTTTCATTTACTAAAGAAAATTCAAAATGCTCAAATGATATTTAATTTTTTTTTTTAATGAAATGAATACAGAAATTTCAAAATGCATATCTTACATAAAGTGCTATGATTTTTCAATTTTATCTTTTTTTCCAGAGAATTTCCAAAACTGACATAAAAGGATTAGTAAGTGTTTTCATAGATTTCTTGAAAATAAAATCTGAAACATACTACATGCCATGCACTTCAAAAACACACACGATTTATGCCATGTCCAGACAAATCATGTTATACATATTATAGTCAGACAGATTTTTCTCCTCTTATACTAAACTCCAAATTCATACAGACACTGTACATAATGGGCTATATGTTTTATATTATTATTACGGGCAACTCCAGGGAGTCATTAGACTCATCGAGGGAGGCCCCAAATCATTTTCATCACAACTATTCGACATTCATACAGTATCTATCATACCTCGCCTTAAACTCATTCACTGTCACAGCATCCACCACAGACTCAGGGAGCGCATTCCACTCATTCACTACTCTAAAAGTAAAGAACCCAGCTCTAACACCTTTACTAACCACACTTTTGCCCAGTTTCCATGGATGTCCCCTAGTCCTCCCACAACCAGCCCTGTTCTCAAAAATATCTTCTGAATTAATTTTATAGAAACCCTTCAGTAATTTGAATGTTTCAATCATATCTCCCCTCCTCCGCCTATCAACCAATTTTTGCAACCCACAAATCCTCAACCTGTTCTCATACGGTTCATTCCACAGACCTGCTATCATCTTGGTCACTCGCCTCTGGATCCTCTCCACCTCCTCCCCATCAAGAAGAAACCTAGGTGACCAAATCTGAGCACAGTAGTCGAGATGAGGTCTTATCAAGGCTCGATACAGAGGAACAATAACCTGCTTGTCTCTGCTTGTCAACGTATTCTTCAGCAACCAAGTGATTTGATGAGCTGATTTGGCCACTTTTGCAATGTGTCCCCTAAATTTCAATTCCTTATCCACCAACACTCCTAAATCTCGTGCCTCATCAATTTCCTGGAGCACGGTTCCACCAATGCAGTAAACTGCCTCCCATCTTTTCATCCCAAAATGCATAACCTTACATTTTGCCACATTAAATTGACATCCATTCTCCCTAGCCCAGACCTCCAATCTATCCAAATCATCCTGCAAAATTTTGACGTCATCTGCATTCACTATTGCTCTACCCAACTTCGCATCATCCGCAAACAAATGAACTGTTCCTCTCAGATCCTTTCCTATATCATTTATGAACAAATTAAACAGCAGTGGTCCAAGAACAGATCCTTGTGGTACACCACTAGTCACAGGCCGTCTTGTGGACTCTACTCCCGAGTAAACCACTCTCTGATATCTCTCCGTCAACCACCCTCCTATCCATCTCACCAACCCTATGTCCATTCCCATATGCTGCAATTTACTGATTAGAATTCCATGTGGTATCCTGTCAAAGGCCTTAGCAAGGTCCAGCAGAATCACTGTAAACCCATTACCCTTATCCAGTTCAGCCGTCACTGTGTTATAATACGTGAGCAAGTTACTGAGGCATGACCTACCCTTCACAAAACCATGCTTTCCCCGATACAGTATCCCATTTTCTTCTATCCAATCTTGTATTTTCCTCTTGACTATTTTCTCTAAGACCTTGATAATGATTCCTGTTATGCTGATTGGCCGGTAATTTTCAACAGCAGCCTTGGAACCACCTTTGTGCAGTGGAACTATTTTCCCCTCTTTCCACCCCCTTGGGACTGACCCAGTCCTGAGGCTCAAATTAAACATAATGGTCAAGGGCACTGACAATTCTTTGGCCGCTTCACGTACGACACGAGCTGGTATACCATCCAATCCCACAGATGTATTGACATTGAGGTTCTGTAATAGACTAGTTACCTCTACCTCATTCATCACAATTCCAGTATAAGCTGTTGGTTCCTCCATTTCCGCAAAGCCACCACCTGGATGATATACTCTTGCAAAGTGCTCGCTCAGTAATTCCACAACATCGACTGATTCAGTTACCTCCCTACCCTCAGCATTTTTTAAGATCATTCTACCATGAGCATTTTTCCTTTTACTTGCAACATATTGAAAAAACTGTTTGGGATTCTCTTTAGCCTGCATGGCCAATTTCCTTTCGTAATCTGCTTTTGCTTTTCTGACCACCCTTGTTACCATCCTGGCCTGAGCTTTATACTGTTCATGCACCTGATGGTCACCCTTCTCCTTAAATTCCCTCCACAATTGTTTCTTTTTTTGCAGCTCAAGCTTAATAGTGTTATTCATCCATTTAACCCCTACCTGATTTATTATTCGGACTCTTGGTATAAAGTCAACCATTGCCTCCTGCAAACAGTTCTTAACCACCTCCCATGCACCATCAACATCCAGCCCTTGCAGTTTTACATGCCATGGCATTGAGCCAAGCACACACCTAAGCTTGTCATACTTACCAGCCCGGTAATTCCACATATACCCTGTCTTAATTGTAAATTCGACTCCTTTAGCCACCTCCCAAGTCATGACCTTATGGTCACTCTCACCAATTGGTGGCAACATGGTCATGTTTGTTACAGCTACATTCTCAGTTGCAATTACTAGGTCCAGCACTCTCTGCCCCCTGGTATGTTCCAATACATGTTGCCGTAGATAGCTGTCCCTTAATAACTGCATAAAATCCAATTCCTTCCTCCCATGTGCCCTCTCCTCTTTCCAATCAATGTTACCATAATTGAAATCACCCATAATAATTACCCTCCTTCCATTCATTTCTTCTATTTGCTTATGCATACTATTCCCACCATCCACTCCATCACCTGGTCTATAGCAGCACCCAATTGTATATTTTGTTCTGCTAGATTGTATCTCACACCAAACAGCCTCAAATGTGCTTTTTTCCCCATCCTGCAGTTCAACTTCTATACTCCTTGGCTGAAGCTCATCAGCTATCATCAATAACACTCCTCCCCCCTTTTTATTCACCCTGTCACTCCTGAACACGCTATACCCATCGCATTCAATCCCACTAGCTTTATCATCTTCTGTCAGCCATGTTTCACTAATACTGACAACCTGTGGCCTGGAAGTGCCAACCATGGCCAAAAACTCTTCCTTCTTGTTCCTAATACTCCTGGCATTAGTGTACATGAATCGCAGAAGCCCATTTGTCCCATCCCTACTTTGATTCCTTATACTAATTATCCCATTCTGATTTGTTGTCCGTCATACTCGCCTGGGCATAATATACTCATTCATACACTTAACTGCCCCCCCTAAAGTCTGCATATCTACTCCCCCCCTCTTAATAAATCTAGTTTCCCTGAGTCTGTACATCCATTTCCACATCATTCATCAACACTCTTTCAAGTCTCCGTACACCAACTCCATTCAAATGTAACCCCTCCATCTTATATAAGTCCTTTCGCCCATCGAACTCATTCCACACATCCACAAATTCCACACCACTCTCCATGCATAACCCACGCATAAAGTCATTGGCAATTATGGCCCTCCTTCTAAACACTTCGCTGTCATACCACGGTAAGATACTCACCATCCTAACTCTCTCACTCTTCTCTTTTGCTACCTCAAACAACTCCCTCACATCCACTATCATTTCCATTTTGTCCTCTTTCAAATCATTCGTTCCTGCCACTATTATCATCTCTTTCACCCTCTGTTTTTGCATTTATCTATTCTCCTTTCTTCCTACACACTGTATGTGTATATACACACATTTTCTGTTCCCTTAATGACATAATCTGCTTGCACAATTCAGTAATTATGCTGGATGAAGTTTTTTTTTTTTTTAAATATATAAAGAACGACACATGGAATTAAATTTGAGAGAGAGAGACATCATTGGGATACAACATAAGAATTATAATGTGCACACAAGCAAATGCGACTATACTGAAAGCTTAAAATCTTATGGATTCACTCCATCCTGTAGTAGTTTAATGTACAGCATGGTGAAAAAAAATAAAAAAATAAAAAAAAACAGTACTACTGAATAACTTTCAAAGTCAGTACTGTATTTTTGCACCATGGGTTCCAACCAGGGTGCTATGAAGGGTGTTATGTTAAGTTAATGAACAACTTCAGGAAGAAATGCTTGCTTTCTTCACCCTTGAAAAATCTGAGTTATCCAATTTCCTTAGTTGCAAATATCAGATAGCTACTGGGATATATTTAACTGATTTTTTTTAATGCTTAAATAGGTTAAATATCAATATGAAAGGAAACGACGAGAGCATTTTTAGTACAAGTGATAAGATTCATTCCCTCAAAGAAAAAAATAGAATCATGGAAAACTTATGTAAATAAGGGTAAAGTGGAGAAGTTTCCATTAACCACTATTACAAAAATTGAAGAAGTAGTACCACTCATATATGGACACTTGGTAACATTAGAAGAGCAAAGAGACCATTATTTCCAAATTTCAATGAAAATATCTATAACTGGGATTATAAAGGTAATTTCAATCTGCAAGGTGAAATAGTTTATTGATCTAAGAAATCATCAGAGTTTAAAAACAAAATATAATTACTTATTAACCACTTTAAATTCTTCAAACTCATGCACATGTGATCCATGTTTCATGATTTTACCCTTTGTTAATTTCATATACTAGCCAAATATAGTAATTCTCTTAATAACTGGCTGATTGTATATTCTGAAACCAGATGATTTTTTTCTCCCTCTGCACTTTGAATTTGTAGAAAGGTTATAACAATAATTAGCATGTCCTTTCTATAGAATGCAAACTGTGCAGAAATGCAAGTACAATGTGAGACAAATGACCTCTACACGACAGAACATATTAATACATATATTTTCGGATTGGTAGGTCAGTTTTTGGGAGAGACAAACATGACATTCCAAAATAAACTTTGCTGCCTCCATTTCAGAAAACTTATATTATACCATAAAAGTATTTCTTAAATTACACACAGTATATTTCCAAAAACTAATAGGCCTTTTAATAAGATACATGTGAAAATATTTTCTTATACAGAGATATTGGGAAGGATTTGAAAAGCGACATTCAGTTATTTGCTGATCATGCAAAGATAGGTAGGGTAATCAGGAATGCTGCTGACATGCAGCACTTGCAGAATGATTTGAATAGGCTGGAATTGTGGGCATGGGAAAATGGAAGTCAGTAAATGAAAAGTCATTCACTTCGGTGTGATTAGATATCACAATGATGAAGCTGGGGATCTTGAAGTGTTAGTAGATAGGAAGTTGAAGTTCAGGGGTCATGTAGCAAAGATTGCAAATACAGCTCAAAAGATAATTGCAGTGCTGAAACAAATGTTCACATGTAAAGATAAGAATGTCTTTTTGGCTCTTTACTAGGCCTTGATTAATAATAATAATATTATTATTATTTAAATCTCCTATAATTATAAAAAAATCAAAGTGAATGAATTTATTATTATTATTATTATTATTATTATTATTCAGGCCTCCATGAAGTCAAGAGACTAATCATAGGAGGACCTTCCTAGGAAACACAAAGTCTATCATACCACTCCTTGAACTCATTGACCATTTCTGCTCTACCACTCTATCAGGCAATGCATTCCACGGTTCAACCATCCTCCATGCAAAGAAACCACTCCTCACCCTCTTGTTCACAACTTCCTTTCGTAACTTCCAGGGATGACCCCTTGTCATCGCTCACTCACCAAGTGAAAGAACTCCCCAGTATCAACCCTGTAACTGCCTCACAACAGTTTAAAGGTCTTGATCATATCACCTCTCCTTTTTCTATCCACCAAACTCTGCAGTTAACTGAGCAGAGAGATGTCAAACAGCCTGTAAGGAATGGAAAAATGACCAGTGCTTCAGACCATCTAATCTTCACCTTTTCATTTCTTTCTCTGGATTATGAATGAACAACCATGGCTAACAATTTGGAACTTTGCTGAACAAACTGAATTTCATACTGGCTTAAACCTTAAACAAAAATAATGGTACAATGTAATGAAATATCATGATGGCTGAGAAGTCACCCAGTTAAAACAAGTCCTCTGTTTTTGTCAGGGGATGGGGACTAACATTGAATAGGCAGCCATAGAACAAACTCAAACTAAATATCAGAGAACTGAAGACAGGCAGCATCAATGTAAGAAATAGAACTCACAAAGCAATTAGAAAAGTATTATGGTGATATCACTGGTGTTGCCAAAATGAAAAAAAACTAAAACAGGCAAGATACTGCTAAATAATAATAATGTCATATTCAGGTAACAATGATCAGGGAAAGGAAAGAGTAACTATGGTATTCAATACTAAACATGAAAATAAACTTCTTGAATGGCAGGAAATTTCAAGTAGTGTAACTGAGAATTGGACAGACTTACTTGTGATTGTAAATCCCAAAGAATGTTCTACTAAGAAAGATGTCAAGGAATTTTTTAAGTAATTGGAGAATGCAATAACATAAAGAAAAAGTTAGTCCTTGGGAAAGAGTGGAGTGGAGTGAGTGAATATCAAAATGTCTGGAGGCTATTGAAGAAGCTTAGAAATGGAGGAAAAGGGTAAAAGGATTCAGAAATGATAATGACAAAAACTGAAGATGTTCTTGATTTTTAGAGCATTTACACTGAAAGATTGTTAAATGAAACAAAAGCAAAAATATATTCAAAAAAGAATGAATTTGGAGTATAGATCAATACTTGAGCTAAAAAATAAATCTTAACTGTGGAAATCCAACTATAATAAATGATGTCTGACCAGAAATTATCAAGTGTGGTAATATAAAAATTATATAGTGGTTATTACACTGCATAAGTCAGAAAGCATAGTCAAAAGGTCAAATTTTATATGATTAGAGTTCCCATAGTACCCATCTTAAAAAAAGAAATAAAACTGACAAGAACTACAGAAGAATTTCCCCACTGAGTGCTTTCCACACAAGATCTGTAGAAGCATATTTAAGAAGAGGCTAAGATAAATTGTGAAAGAGAAATTTAAAGAACAAGCTGGGTTCAGGCCAAAGAGAGCCTGCCAGGATTAGATTTTCACTTTATAAATCATCCAGAAATTACAGAAATTGAAAAAAGGATTTGCTTAAGTTGTAGATCTGGAAAATACATTTGATAAGGTGCAAATGGGACATTATTATAAAGAGCAATATATAGATCAGGGATCAAACTTTATTCATGAAGAGCTTCACCTGAAAAAAAATAAAAGGCTGCAATAAAAGATATAAAATACTGTGATATTTCTGATATAAATTGACCATATGCATGTTTATCTAAAAATAAGTTTTAAAAAGAAAACAGAAATAGACTCTCCTCCAATAGTTGCCAAAATTTCTGATGAGCCACATATGGTGCACAAGCAGGGATTGTCCTGACTATATTTAAGGTATGTCAGTTGTTAGCATTGAAAAAAGTATCGGAAAATGGTTTGGTGTAAAATCAGGTGTAAGGCAAGGAAACAAAACTATCTCTAACAATATTTATCATTTATCACTATAATTTAGTGTCACATTATGAAGAAAAGTAGCATTAAACCGGACATCAAAATTGGATATATTCAAGTCAGCTCTTTACTTTACACAGATGATGTTATATAGTGGCTGTCCATTTAATAAGATGTTGCTTGCTATGATTTGCATTACTATAATGCTTTACATTATTTACATTCTTTACTAAATTTCATTAATATATATATATATATATATATATATATATATATATATATAGCCCCATAACTCAGTCAGTACAGATAAGGTCTTTGAATGGAAAGATCTGTGTTCATATTTCATCCAGGATATGAAGAACAGTCTCATATGGTGGTGACAGGGTTTTTTTCATCCCAAAAAAGACTGCGTGCATGCACGTGCGTACGTACATGTACACACACACACACAGTTCACAGCCACAGCAGACAATAAAGATAAAATTAACTGCCCTATCATAAACAGCATTTTCTAAGAATACCAAGTTACTTAGAACTGACAGGCTATTAAGCTAAACACAACAGGGTAGACTGGAGAGATACAAGGTGTCCGGAAAAGAACTCTGGGGTTTTCAATGAAATTTATTTTATGACATTTTGAAGCAGAAATGTATATAGCATATATTATTCAAGTACAATGTCACAAGTTTGATTACCTGCTAGTGTAACTCAATGTGTGCACCATTTACAGCCCTATACACATCAAAATGGAATTCCACCTCAGGCACACCTGGGTAAGCATATCCATAGGAATTGCTTGTATGGTTGCTGTTATTCTATGGCACAGGTGGACAAGGAACTCAATTTTTACTTCATATACAATGTCTTTTATGTAGCCCCAAAAGTAGAAATTCGTTGGAGTCAAATCGGGACTGCACAGTGGCCTAGCAATGGGACCTTCTCTGCCTATCAATTTTTCTAGGAATCTGCCCAACAACAGATTCCTAGGAATCTGTTGTTGGGCACAATCCACATAATCGCCGCATAATGTGGCAGGGAATCCTGTTGGAAAATGAGGCCCTCCACATTCTCATTCTGGGGGGAACACAAAGTTCTCTAGCATATCCAGGTATGCCACACTCGTAATTGTCTCCTCATGGAAAAAAATGGCTCAACAATACAATCATACATGATTCCATGCCAGACATTGACTTTCAGAATGTTATGGATGAACTCCACCATTTTTCTGACCCCCACACCTGACAAATATGGCAATTCACAACTCTATGCACATGAAATGTTGTCTCATCACAAAATAAAATGCTATGGAGGTAGTTGTCATTTTCAGCAATGAGTTCTAACATGGTGATCACAAAGTGAACTGTTTGTGGCCTATCAAAAGGCTGGATATGATGAACAAGCTGCAGTTTATAAGCATGAAGTTTCAATCTCTTGAGGACAATGTCCTGCACTGTTCTTTTAGGAATGTTTAATTGACGACTCACACTACGAACTGAACATTTTGGGCTACACTGGAAAGATAGTCGAATTTGTTCCAAGTTTTCTGCACTTGGTGTAGGCCTACCTGGTGAGTGTCCCTTTTAAACGCTTCCTGTTTCCCAGAACTGATTATGCCACTTATGGATGATTTTGTCACTCAGAGCATTCCTACCATACTTCAGCCTGAAATTCCTTTGGACAGTTTTAATTAAGTAGGAATAGCAGCAATCATAGAAGCAATTCCCATGGATATGCTTACAGAGGGTGGTCTAAGGTGGAATTCTGTTTTGATGTCTGTAGGGCTGTAAATAGTGCACACACTGAGTTACACTAGCAGGTAATAAAACTTGTGACATTGTACTTTGATAACATGTGCTTCATACATTTCTGCTTCAAAATGTCTTAATATAAGTTATTCCGGAGTTAATGAAAATCCCGGAGCTATTTTTCGAACACCCTGTATATATAGTAGTTTTTTTAATGTAATCGAGAAACCCCTGATCAACCAAAACATGGAACTTTTTCAGCCTATCTAAAGACATTCACAAGCATGTATGCTCACAGCAGGATTTAATCCTGTTGTTCGTACAGTGGATATGCTAACAACTCAGAAAACCAGGCTGGTATAATTCTGCTAAAATTATATTTCAAAATGGTGTTTAAACTATTTCTGAATCAAGACAAAATAAGAATCAGTATCTGCTTTATATTTTTTCAGGCCACAGGAGGATAACTATATTTTGAAATGGATAGTAGGTAGTGTCAAGAGTAGACATTTCACTGACAGAAGTACACTATTAAAACTCAAGTAATGCTATATATTCCTATGAAGTTTGATGTGTGCATGTTCTAAGTGTGTCTCCTGGGTAGCATTTTCATGGCTAAGCTATGTTCAAAGATAAAAAAGTGAGATGATTTTAAAATTGGGACCAGTTAGTTAAGGTACCCGAGTTTTCCAGCCCTCTCAGTAACACCAAAAATACTACAAAAAGTCAAAATGACATACAGGGAAATAAATTAAAACACTATATTTATTTTTGAAGTAAAACTTTAATTTCAACATTTTAAAATGTTACTTTTCTTGCTTTTCTGTTAGCAAAATTGTCGATGACATTGGCGAAGTCTATTTCATAGTAATTCTTAATCAAATTTTATTTAGAAAAACTCCTCTCACAACTAGCAACAATTACAGCAATTGTGAGGAAAATTCGCAGTAGTATTACAATATTTGGAAATGAGTTCTCGAGACTGTATTTTTGAATTAACTGCAAAAGTTCAAAAAGGTTCAAAGTGCCGCCCGGGGCGGATCACCCCTCCCTAGCTACGCTACTGCATATATTACAAATTAAGAGGACAGTGCTTCAATGATAGCATCATCTGGACTCATATTCCAATTGAAGAAAATAATGATGTTGAACAAGATCTCTGTTATGATGATTTAGTTAGGATCTATATGGCATGCTGACAGATACAAGCCAACCACTGGAATGTTGGATGAAAATATAACCTACATACTCAGTCCAATGATAATGGGACAAGATTAATCATTTTTGCTTCTTCACAAAATATGATAACTGGTAAGTTAGATCTTACAGAGGAGCAAACACTGATTCTGATCATTATCTAATAATGAAGATCAGAAACTGAATTTCCCTCAGAAAGTTTAATAATGAAAGAGTGAAGAAATTAGAAATTGCACTCATATGTGATGCTTAGGAAATCCTGGAGTATTTCGCAACAGCAAATATAGTCCTATGAAAAATAGATTTGAATACAATCACTGGTTTGATGCAGGATGGAAACATGCGACAGAAGTAAAAAATGAAGCATACAAAAGAATGCAACAAATGAACTGCACTTGTAAAGCTGAAGAGGAATATCATATCATACGGCTGGAAGGAAAAAGAAAGCATGAGAAAAGAATAAAATATATAGTTCGCCCACCGTTTCCAGGTCCCTGCTTCGCGTCTTTCCAAGAATAGTCGATTCATGCTGAAGGGGAGAAAATAAATGAAGGACGTCCGAATTGGTCGCCAACACGCGAAATCACGTGCTTTATAGGTAAAATTTTCCAACTGTTATACAAGCAACATAGTTAACTACAATAATCATAAAAGAGAAGTTAATTTTCCGACCGGTAATAATAAACAACTCATCCCATTATATGGACTGATTACCCTATTATCGGAATGGATTCTTCTTTTTCTGAGATGCGCAGAAGTATTGAGGGACCTCAAATCGGTGGGCGAACTATAATAATGAAGAACTTAAGTAATTGGAACATCTTCCAAGTATAAATGAAAGCAAGACCTTCTGTCAAAAGATGAATAGGAATCAAAGATTTCTAGCCGAGGATGACACTATGAAAAGACAAGGAAAGCATAAATCTTGTAGGAACGAAATGATAGCAGAAAGATGGTTAGAGCAATTTTGATGAATTGTTGAACACTAACATATGTGATTAAATGGAAGACATAAAATAAGATCTAGAAGCAGCTGAACTAACACTGACAATTGTAAAAGTAGAAATAGTCATAAGAAATACCAGCAGAACTAATAAATAAAGTGGATGCAGGATACATTAATACTCCACTTGACTGCTTTGTTATGGCGATTATGCTCGGTAATTCTCGAGAGCAGACATTCCCATTTTATCACTAACATTTATTTCATGCAGAATAAATACATATATGCAGTCATCTGCTGTATACACTGTTTAGCAAATGCAAAATAAAAGATACTGCTTTTATCCAACAAAACTTCATTAATACATTCAAAATGATCCACTGAATGGAGACCTAGAGGTGATACTAAGGTTAAAGTAATGCCAGTCATATTTTCATATACGAGTAGCCAAAAGGTGTCACACCTTATTTAAAATACTCTGGATTAGAGATAGTTGTTGGAAGTTTTTCCACTTGGTTATACTATAAATTAAAGATACCAATATGACTTCGGCATTACTTCAACCTTAGTATCACCTCTGGATCTGGCTCCCACTGAAGAGATTTCAATAAAGGTCGAAACCAGTCTCGGTAGTGACTCTTCCCATAAAGCATAGCATTATACATACCCATAAGGATATGTGCTTTGCATTATGTGATACTAAGGCAAGTGATGTGAAGTCATTAGCTTCTATATACGAGTTGCCCCAGTCCTGATTATATTTCAGGAGCAAACTTTGTTTGCTTACACTTGGATAAAGGATTAAATCAAGTATATAATTTCTTGATATCTTTAATTTATAGTATAACCAAGTGGAAAAACTTCCAACAACTGTTGATATAGATATCACAATAAAGAAATAGAAACAAAAGAAACCTTTATCAGTCTGGAAAATGGCAGCAAAGCAAATGCAACTTGCAAATGCAAATTTTTTATGCAGCGATAATTTTTTGGAATAATGTTTCTGGAATATGAACAGTAAATTAAGTACATAACACACAGTTTATTAATATTGAATGGGGTGATCAATTCAAGATGTAAAGGTGGTTGGGGGCATAGGGGAATACTACTGTTTCTATATTCTAATGCTAGAAACATCACTAATAAGAGGGAGGAGTTTTTGGCATTGGTTAGTGCAACCACGCCAAAAATTATAGGTATTAGTATAAATTAAAGATGACAAGAAATTATATTCTTGGTTTCATCCTTTATCCAAGTGTGTGCAAACAAAGTTTGCACTACCTACTGGGAAAACGACTGGACTGATTATATATATAGAGGATAATGTTATGGTATTCCATAATGCAAGGCACACATACCCTTATTAAAGACATGTATAATGCTATGCATTATGGGAAGGGCCATTACCCAGACCAATTTCGACCTTTACTGAGGGCTCATCAGTGGGAATCGGACCCAGAAAAGATACCAAGGTTGAAGTAATGCAGAAGTCTTATATTTCCCACATACAGTAGTCAAAAGGTGTCACACCTAATTACTAATTTGACTACTTGTATATGGGAAATATAAGACTTCTGCATTACTTCAACCTTGGTATCCCTTCTAGGTCTGGCTCCCACTGATGAGACCTCTCAATAAAGGTCAAAACGGGTCTGGATAATATCCAGATAGGCTAATTACTTCACATCAATAAGGATACGTGCCTTGCATTATGGGATACTAGGGCAATTGATGTGAAGTAATTAGCATCGATATACAAGTAGCCTAGTTGTGAAGTTACTTCATGTGCAAACTTCGTTTGCTTACACTTGGATAAAGGATGAAACTAAAAATATAATTTCTTGGTATCTTTAATTTATAGTATAATCAAGTAAAAAACTTTCAACAGCTATAGGCATTAGTGAGACTTGACTAACAGCAAATGACATAGCTATCATGATACAGCGTGATGGAGTTAGCATTTTCAAGGAGGATAGAGTAGACAGGATAGGGATGGGTGGGATGCTGCTGATGATAGCAGATGAATTGCAACCAACAAAAGTAGGAGTCAAGCAGTGGGCAGTTCTTTTTGAGTCAATATGGTGCGAGATTGAGGCTATTGGCACAAACTAAAAAATTGGTTGTTGCTATAGGCCAGGAGATGCTAGGGATGATGTGGACGATATGCATCAGCAGATTAGTACAGTAAGTGCAATTCAAATAATTATTATGAGGGACTTCAACTTTGAGTATGTAGATTGGAAGGAGGAAAGATCACATGGTAGGAAGGAAATAAAATTTATATGCTTATTGAGAGATAATTACTTGAAATAGAATGTGATGGAAGGGACTCAGGTTACGAGTGTGTTGGATCTGGTTACAGGATCAGAAGACCTATCCATAACATCGCCTCTGATTGGGGAAAGTGATCCCATGGTCCTGACTTGGGAGGTAGCAAAACAAGTAGAAATTTCAGCTAAGGGCTATATGTGTGGAAGTAGAAGACAGGTGATTGGGATACAGCTAGGAGGCAACTTGAAGCAGTAACATGGCTAAAGATCTGCAAGGGATGGATGTTCACAGTGCATGGAGGATAATCAAGGGGTATCTGGAGGAAGCAATATCACACTGTATACCTAAAATCAGGAGGATAAATCAGGTAGGAGTTAGATGAGTAGTCTCATTAAGCATGAGCAGCAAAAAAAATAAAATGTTTTGGAGGGTATAGGAAGGAGAAAGGTGACCAGCTAACTCATGAACAGTACAAGGATCATGCAGGAAAGGCGACTAGCATTTTAAGGAAGGCAAAATCAGATTATGAGAAGAAATTAGCCGAGCAGGCAAAAGGAAATCCCAAAGAGTTTCTTCATTATGTGGCAAGCAGGAGGAAGAATGACTATGAGTGCAGATGTTAGAGAGGTGATGGAGACAAAAGAAATTGTTGAACTACTGAGCCACTTTGCAAGGGGTATCATCCAAGTGAAGATACTGTTATGACTGGGGTAACAGGGACTGATGTGAGAACAAAGGTTCACGAATTGGAGGTACTTAAGATATTGCAGAATCTGAATGCAAATACAGCTGTGGGATTGGATGGGATATCAGTTTGCATTTTAAGAGAATGTGCAGGGGAACTGGTGATGCCTTTGACTATGCTGTTTAATTTAAAGTCTGCTCTGGCAAAGTCTCAAGAGAGTGGAAGGAGGGAAAAATAATTCCTTTGCATAAAGGAGGCTCTAAATCTGTGGTAGCAAATTATAAACCAATCAGAATCTCACAAATAGTGATAAAAGTACCAGAAAAGTTAGTCAAAAAGAGAATTAAGGAATGGGCAGATATGGATATGATAGTTGAAGGTTTTTTTTTTTTTTTTTTTTTTTTTAACTTGGTTGTACTATAAATTGAAGATGACAAGAAATTATATTTTTGGTTTAATCCTTTATCCAAGTATAAGCAAACAAAGTTTGTGCGTGAAGTATCTTCACGACTGGGCCACTTGTATATACAGGGTAACAATCACACTAATTGCCTTAGTATCCCATATTGCTAAGTGCATAATACAAATTATACACACCTGAAAAGAAGCATGCTTACAGCGTTACAGGTTACTAAGGCAACTGATGTGAAGTCATCAGTATCTATATACAAGTAGTACAATTGTAAAGATACTTCATGCACAAACTTTGGATAAAGGATAACGTATTAAACCAAGAAAATAATTTCTTGGCGTCTTTAATTTAAATATGATATTCTATGAGAAGTGGCATAGCTTAGTAATATACTAACTTTTTATAATAGAGTGACAGTTGAGTTGGATAAAGGGAATGGCAAATAAGCTTAATGTATTTGCATAATAGTGAACTGTGTAAAAAATTACAAATACTACACATTTTTAAATGTACCACATTCATGTCACACCACTGTTAATATAGGTGCCAGTACACTATACCATTGTTTTCATCCAAAAAACTGCAATGATTATAGTGTGTGTGCGCGCACGTGCTAGGTAACTAGGAAAATCTGTGCTAATGGTCCTAAATTTAAGAGAAACTGATTAATAAATAGATTGAAAATAAATAAATCTGCTAACAACTTTCAGGTGAGGCTATTTAGCCCCGACTAACTTTTTGAAGACTAAGAGCAGCCAGTTTCCACCTTAGCCATTCTAGATAACTGGCCCAAGACTATCAACAATTTTTAATAGGCATCTGGGGAGGAGAATATAGCAGACAACGGCCACTATCTTTTGGTCCATAACTCTAAAATTATATATTACTGTTTGAGATAGTGGAAGTTCTACAATCAATTTTCTTGAGTTGTGAGATTAAAAATCTGAGTTTCCAGGAGGAATAAACCCTACTTGCCTGTGCGAGAAAGAGACTACCTAGCCAACTGGTTGAAGAAATGCTCAGAAAAAGTTCATCTAGTTAGTGACTAGAATCAACCTTATAATGACCATTCTTCTGGTATTATTATATGGGATTAGAGGTTAATTATAAAAATGATATTAGTGTTGAGATCCGAACACATTTTTTTTTTTTTTTGCAAACCAATGTTTCCGTGGACTCAGAAAAAGTCAGATTGATTTCAAGGTAAACAGACATAATGATGTATTAAACACTCGTAAGACCAACGTTAACATGTCTGAAATCTGGACGTTCTTAAAGACATGAAAGATCACTAGGTTTATTTGAAAGAAGGAATCTCAAACGCATTTCTATAGCAGTATACAGGAGAATGATGTGTGCAGGAAAAGATATAACCATAAAACAATACAGATTATTAATGAGCCAGATGTTATCAAGTGCATCAAAATCAAGGATATGGTGTGCATATGGATAATAACAGGACAGCTAAGGTGTTTAATATCAGACCAGAAATCAAGGAAAATCAGAAGACTTAAATCAAGCTGAGTAGATGATGTAATTCAAGATACTACGCCTCTCCAGCAGCGAAAAACTAGAGGAATAGAGGGAAAAAAAAAAAAAAAAAAAGACGAGAAATGAACAAGGAAGATTTGCAGTCCACTGAGCCAATGAAAACTATGATGAAATAACAAAAAGATGCACTTTGCAATAATATTCTTATACAGTGAAACCATTTATTATCAACAATGGATGAATCTAGAACTATTTTTGTTAAATACAGTAATCCCTCGATTAATGCGCCCCGAACTACGCCGTCATTTTTTTTTTTGATACCCAAATTCGATTTGTGTGCCTATATACACCTTAAAAATAAATGCTACAGATTTTAAAAATTTTCTATCTATACATTTTCATGGCTAACTATTTTAAAAAATCCCTCATCAGAATGAAATAATTTAGTTACTAATTTAAAACATTTTACGAAGTTATTTTTTATGGCATACTACACTATTTCCATGTACACTACGTATACTATGTTCCAAATTTTTACTGTCAAAATTTATGTTGTCTGCTATAGTACGCCCACAGATTCGAGACCCTTCGACATTTCTGCGCATGTCACAAAAAGGAGAATCCAATCCGATAATAGGGTAATCAATCCATCTTCTGGAATGAATTGTTTGTTATTACACGTTGGAAAATTAACTTCTCTTTTATGATCATTGTAGTTTTTCAAGTGGTAACTATTTTGCTTGTATAACAGTTGGGAAATTTTATCTATAAAGCGTGTGATTTCACGTGTTGGAGATATTCAATATGTCATCCATTTCTTTCTCTCCTTCAATGATAACCAAGAGTTAATTAAATCTCATTCTGAAAAATTGAGTGATTCCGACCTGCTAAATTTAGATGCACAGCAGGAAGATCCTGAAGAATATGAAGAAATAACCACTGATAGTCAGCCAAAAGAGATTTCACAGAAACAATTTGAAAATATTTTTCATACAATCGAAGTTTTAAGCAGCAATGCTTAGAGGCTGACCCTGATGAAGAGAGAAGCAGTAAAATTTGCAGAAAAGTAGAAGAGGCAATATGGCCATACAGTCGGTTGTATGAAAAAAAGAAACAACATACCCACCAAACTACATTAGCTCAATTCTTTAAGAAGTAGAATAATAAATTTATATTCTGAATATGCTTTATTGTCTTTCAGCTTCATGGTTTTCCTTTAACTAGACCCTGAGACATACCCTAATTCTTTTATAAAAAAAATTAAGGTTCAAAAAAGAAATCTGAGGAATGAATTATACATTTTCCCATAGGTTATTATATTCGATTAGTGCGTTTTCGATTAATGCGCCTGTTTTAAAGAACGCATTAGGCACACTAATCGAGGGATTGCTGTATACTGTACACATAATTTTGTTTTAATTTTTACAGTGAAATGGAATAAAATGAATGACAAAATTTAAATGATCCTAAATATTTACCAAAATTCATTAAATTCCATCATGTCAAATAAAGGAATTATTATTATCATTTCAAACCATTTTGGAAATAAAATGGTCTAATTATTGTAGGAGAAGCATTTCATCAACCAATCTATAAACTAAAACTGTAAACTGCTGGATACTACAATAAGTAGATCAAATATATCATGCTAGATGGTTTTTAATAACTATTTACACAAAATGAAGATTTGAAATGGTTATGAATTGGTGCTGCTAATATTTCTGCTGTACCAACTATCATGATATCTCCACTGTTGTGAATAATTTTGTTTTACCAGTTTTTGCTACTACATATGGTTCTGACTGTAGCTTAAATTGAAATGACTCAAATTTTAACTGATTAATATCTTAAACAAATACATACTTCATTAAATTCCATCCAGTTAGTACAAAATCATGGTAGTAGTTCCAATAATTTTTCCTAAAATTTGCAAAAGTATCCGAATAAAACCAAAACAGAACTAAATAGATATTCTAAAGCTCAGTCAGTAAGGACAATGATTTTCATTGGAAAAACCAAAGTTCAAATCTTGTCCAAGATGTGAAGGATCTTTATAATGTTAAAACATCCAAATAGATTTTTATAAATTACCTACATATTATATTGTTGCATAACAAGATCAATATACTTTTAAAAAAGTCAATATACTTCTTTAGCACATGAAAGAAATAAGAACAGAAATTAAAATCAATAACAGAAAACCGCACTTACTGTATCGCTTTGGTCCATCTTCTAAGCAAAAAGTAAGAGTCAGTGTAGCATCGTCTTCAAAAAATTCTGTTGCGAAAGCATCCCACCATAGATTATCACTTTCCTGGAACAGGATAACCTTAGTTAAAAATTAATTACATGAGTGATCAAATGTTGCACAACATTATATACATTATCAAAGACTTGCAAGGACATAAAAACTTAGTGTTAACATTAATGATAATATGTTTAAATATTAATTTGCAGTTTAAAAAATTTGGAATAATCTTTCTTATTATAAATTGTATAATATTAACTCATGATATTTTTTTCTGCCTCAGTCAAGGAGTGCCATCGGCTTGTCTAAACTTTTTGTCCCTAAACCAAAATAAGCTTTTCTTGGATTCCTATTGAAGTTTAGATGGTCCTTGAGCACTTTCACAGAAGCCCTTGTCTCTGTATTGCAGGAGCTGGTACAATACGGTAATTACACCAGTGAAATAGAAAGAACTTACAAAAGCTCCATTTTAAATCCTTAAAAGCTTGAAAATTATACATAACAACAACCTATTCTTAAGAAAGATAACAGAATTAAAAATTATGAATGCCACAAGGATGGCAAATCCTTCTCCATGAGAAAGTTTACCTACTTATTCTATTGTTAGAGATGACAGAGATATACTTTGATATTGTCGGTGTTTCAGCAGAATCCATGATAATCCCACTGTTGGAGGTTGCTAATTATTTATATCTGGCAGTGGCTTTCAGTTATGCGAGGCTTTGCTTTAGTCAGTCATGGATTTTTCTTTATTTTGAGAATTGTGGAAGGCCAGTGTTCATCACTTCCTCCTCAGGAAAAATATTCCAGATGTCAAAATCCAGGAGACAGGGTATTTTTTTTTTAAAAAAAACAGTTACCCATTGTAAAAGAAATTAGAATTTAATCTAAATTCTATTTTGGAAAGAGTGGCCACTCTGATAACATAATAATTCAAGAACACTAAGTTCCACATTAAATCATAGCATAGATGCTAGACATACAGTTCATTGGAATCCAACCAAGATTTTGTACTGCAGTAGATTTACATATAATCTTTAAAAAGGTACCTGTGGCATAACTATAAATAATAAATTACATGATAACCACAGTAATTAACTTTAATGAAATAAAAGGTACAAATATTTCGTACTGAAATTAACAGTACATCATCAGTGTAGACAACAAGCAATTCAAGGTGGATTACCAATTGAAAACTGTTGTTGTGTGCTAGAAATTAATATTAATAAAATATTATTAAATAATTCTTCAAAACTATTTATCATAAGATAAGAATCTCCCAAACTTTTGGGAGGGAGAGACAATCATTTCGATTGTCTCACTTGAGTTTTTTCCACTTGGTCATACTATAAATTAAAGATGCCAAGAAATTGCTTTCTTGGTTTCATCCTTTATCCAAGTGTAAGCAAACAAAGTTTGCACTACCTACTGAGAAAACGACTGGACTAATTATAATTTATATATAGAGGATAATGACCTCACATCAATTCCCTTAGTATCCCACAATGCAATGCACATATCCTTACAGATGTGCATAATGCTATGCATTATGGGAAGAGCGACTACCCAAGCCAGTTTCAATCTTTATTGGAGGTCTCATCAGTGAGAGCCAGACCCAGAAATGATACCAAGTTGAAGTAATGTGGAAGTCATATTTCCATATACAAGTAGTCAGGTGTCACACTTTATTACTAAAATATTCTGGATTAGAGATAGATGTTGAAAGTTTTTCCACCTGGTTATACTATAAATTAAAGATACCAAGAAATTATAGTCTTAGTTTCATCCTTTATCCAACTCACTGATAAGACCTCAATAAAGGTCAAAACTGATCTGGGTAGTGGCCTGTCCCATAAAGCATAACATTATACACGTCCTTAAGGATACGTGCATTGCATTATGGGATACTTAAGGCAATTGATGTGAAGTGATTAGCTTCTATATATAAATAGTCCAGTTGTGAAGTTACTTCATGCGCAAACTTGGATGCGGCCTTTTGTGGCCATACATAGGGGGAAGATGAAATGAAACTAATGCAGATATTACGACAGCATATGTAATGAGAAATAAAATAACAATTGTATGCTCTACCAAAATGCTGAAAAGCTGTAGAAAACACAGTTTTTCTTGGCCAGTTAGCCATATTCAAATTAACTGCTTCAACTGAAATGCATAATAATAATAATTATATTTAAATAACTTTCACAACTTACACATGCAAGAAAAATTATACAGAATTTTCTTCAAAAACTACAATATATTTCACAGTGTGGGCAATATCAGGGAAACAAACCATTAACTATATTCAAAACAAGAATCACAATAATGAGGCATAAATCATATCTATATTAGCCCATGTCTTGGTCACAGCTGAAGTACATGATATTACAATATTAGAGTTCAAAGGAACCATTATAGAAAGTTGCATAAATAAAAAAAAATTAAAATAATTATTAATTTTAAAAAAACGAAAAATAAAAAACTTATGAACAATTAACAGTGATCACTTCCCAAAACTTGGATGCTGGCAAGCAGTTTGATCGACTGAAGTTCAGACCAACTTCATAATGTTCACATGTTACAAGGAAAAGAGAATCAAATTTGAACTTTCTGGAATGAAGAAGTTTTATCTGGTTCCAAAGAACTCTGCGCCCAGTGTTAATAGAGTGGGAAGCAAGCATCAAGACTATATTACAAAAATGTAATATCATTTTGATGTTCTTCAATTCTAATCAAGGTAAAATTGTCAGTTTGTCCAAAACAGCAAATATGACAAGCAGAGTACTTGATAGACAAGTGGTAAGGAAAGAGGTGTTAGGAAGGAAGACAGCTTCCAAGCTGGTTTGAAGGAAGCGTATAGATTGAATTTACAAAGAACCGTTGCTCCTTCAAACCTACTCAGAGAAATCTTTGGATTGGAACCCTGTATTTCTATTGGGGTATCCTTCAGCATAGGATTGGAAGAGTCAATTCATGGAAAATATGATCTTTGGGAGTTTATCCTTTCTTGGACATCTTTCTCATTTGAGAATTCTGGTACTTTGTCAAAAAGCATATATCAGATGACCTTTAATGAAAAGAAACTTATGCAAAACATGAAAACTTCTGCTCATCACACTTCCAAAGAGATCATCATCAATTTCCTGATACGTATTCTCAAAGGATGTTTAGGCTACTATGACAACACTACATGATTAAATATACATTATTATTAATCTTCTATATATACAATTTCCTTCCAAATTATTCTATTCCTTGTCAGCACTCCAATTTTGTCATATCTAACATTTTGTGTTCTAAGGCACTGCTGACTGAATCAATCCACCTAGACCTTGGTTTTCCTCTGGATCTCTTTCCTGCCATCTTCTTTTGTAACCAAACCACTTTAGATTATCCCTGCTCACACATTCTTACTGCAAACAATGTCAAGTTCCTTCCTAATGTCTTCATTGTTAATACGATTCTGGCACTGATGCCATCTGTTCGCTCCCCTAATTTTTCTCTGAACCTTCATATCTGTGGTATCTGGTTTTTTATTAAATGCTTTCTAACCCAACTCAAATCAATAACTTAAAACTGGTTTGAACATTGTCTTGTTTACTGCTAGTTTGGTATTTTTGACTAAATTTCTCTCTTATTCCATGTAAATTTATTCAAGCTGGCTACCCACCATACCAGCTTTGCTTATTCTGTTGTATATTTTCAGATATAACCTGCCATCTTCATAAAAAAAACTGTACCAAAATAGTTAAAATATTTTACCTATAGGCTATCCATTCAGAATACAGTTGATGTGTTCAATGTTTCTGCCTATTTTCATAGTTTGGGTCTTTTTATTGCCAATTTTTATACCAAATTTCTTATGGATGTTATTCAATTTAGTTAGAGAATCCTAGAAACTTGCACTAGATATGTATAGGAGTACTACATTAGCTGCATAAAGTATGACATCTCCAATTCTAGTATCAGCCCTAATGCCACTTTCTTTCATAATGCGATCCATATAGATGATAAATAAGAGTGGAGAAAGTATACTTACACTGAAGTATACTTCAATAAAATATAAGGTTCCAATCCCATATATTATTGGTGTTTCTCAACCTACAGGGAGAATCTTAAATAAGTTGCATATCATATCTACCTATTTTTCTATCAACAAAATTTCTAATATTTTACCATCTACAAAAGATAAATTTTGTTTCTAATCTGTGTTTACATGATTCCTTGTGAATGTAATCTAACATACTCTAGACAGACTGCCTGTTCTGTGGAAAAAAGAATTAGATAATAACAATACTACACTGAATATCTTAAACCTTCAAAGGCTGTTCTTGCACAACACAATGCAGCATCCTTCCGAATGAGACTCACTCTCTCCACAGAAGCAATTTTAAATAATGAATGACTCTTCAAAGAGAGTTCTGAAGCCCTTCTATACCAGCTTAATTTGAATCAGAGTCCTTCAGAATGAGACTCACCCTCTCCATAGAAGCAATTTTAAATAATGAATGACTCTTCAAAGTTCTGAAGCCCTTCTACACAAGCTTAATTTGAATCATAATGATTACCTCTCTCTCTCTTCCAAAAATCTGAGGAACTTTCATCTAGTACATTTCCTGGTGAGATAACTGCCCCGCTTATTGGAGACCTGAAGTGGTTTGAAAAGTTTCATGTTTGGTCTCCAAGACTAGGGAAAAAATAAATGAAATACCAAAATATTTATAAAATTGATAAAAAAAAAAAAAAAAAAAAAAAAACCATGGTACAAAGTGTACTACAGGTTTGCCTTTGCAAATAACCTTTTATGGGTGAAAGCAGGACTCCAGAAATTCACTAGCCATAGGCAAGTTATAAGAGACAAGTGCCAAGCGAATTTTCAGCCTCATTCTAAATACATTCAAAATGTATTGCATTATTATTATTTTTTTGCATAATTTACACATTTCTTTTCATTTTAAAACATCATTCACATTCACTGTTGAGTTATTTGATCACAGGCGACTTCCAATGAATTTACATAATAAAGAAGTTTTATTTTCAAACAGGGGATATTATCTTATGTGATGAAGATACTCTCAAAGATACCTTGTTGATGTTTCTCAAGTGTGAAGTAATTACAGTTCGATGATAACAGGTAGTACTGTTTATCTTTCACACATAAAATCTTCCCTACATCTGTAGGGAAGATTTTATATGAAGAAAGAAATAGCCAAGTATTCTCAAACAACATTTTAATTTGCATAACTTGTAAGTCATCACCATTCTCATTAAATTCAGATATCCTTAAAAACCTCATTTATTTTACTGCCAACTATAATTCTCTTAATACCCTCTTTAGCAGCAGTATGCATAAGTGAGCTTATTTTCACAATTCATGACTTGATCAGCCTAGTTTAATTATATACAAGAACATACATGATGAAAAGGCTTTTTAATAGTGTTAGTTAAAAAAAACACAATTTTCTTGCAAAGACAAGCTGGAGACTAGACCATGTTATTAACATTACACATCATGAAAAGTTAATAACATGGTCTAGTCTTTAATCCTTTATTCCTTCAGTTTTTTTTTTATCTTATCTAGCTCCATTGCTAGTAATGACCATTTTCTGGTGTTTTCACAAATTTGTGAAAACACCAGATTATGAATATAATCTGGTATATAAATGAAACAAATGAAAGGAAATGTAGACTACACTTTTTAGTTTTGTGAAGTGCAAAACAGAGGGCAAAGGTAAGGGACAAGATAAGATAAAAAAACACTGAAGGAATAAAGGATTCTGTTTTCGATTAAAAACAATTAAGACATGCTGTCAGGACAAAAGATCCAAGGAATTCAAGTGGTTTTGCTACAATGATAAAGTTACATTCTGAAATGTATAAAAAATATGCTAGAACTGCTGGTAGAAACTCTAGATCACACCAACAATTAAGGCTAGCCAACAGTACCTATAGAGGGTGCGCCTCATAAGTCTAATCTTTATATAGTCTAATTTCAAATCTTCCACTTATTGTTTCTTTATGTGTATTATTACCATTTTAACATTGTATTCCTGAAGATGTCTCTGTGAAAGAAGAAATATTGAAACAAATGCCAGCCTGGCTGGCCGAGTGGTTAGCATATCCGCTCTCCAGCCAAAAGGCTGCGGGTTCAAATCCTGCCATGGGCATGGATGTTTGTGATCGTCTGTGGAAAAACTAGTGGTGGTGGTCAGTGGTAGATGGCATTGGTAGTTGCAGTCATTGGTGGATTGAGTGGTGGAGACAGCATTGTAGAGCAGGTGCCCTCCCTCGATGAGTCTTTGGAGGTGTCAAATAATAATAAAATATTATTATTATTTAGTCAAATAATAATAGCATATCCGCTCACTCCCTGGAGGTGTCAAATAATAATAAAATAATAATAATGAAATTATTATTATTGTTAAAATTGTGTTAAATTATTTCTCTTCATGCTGTAATTATTCCATTAAATTGTATCAGGAGTGTAAACCAGTACCTAAGCTTAAATATGCGAGACTGAAACATTATTCATCAATCAATTTGTGCAACTGCAGAAAAACTAGAGCAGGATCAAATGTAGCTAATTCCATTAACAAATGGTAAAAGAAGAAATCTAACGACATTTTTCTTGAAGAATTACAAGTTGTAGTTGTTCGGAAACATTTTTACAAGGCAGACTGTTCCAGGAGACAGAGGTAGATGGAATAAATAAGGAAGAAGAGAAATGGGTCTGATGTGTTTGCAATTCTACTGAGAAGGGATACCGAGAAGAGCTGATGCTCCTGTTTTAATATGTCCAACAGAAAGCAGAGGAATCATGATTGCCAGTTCACTGGAGCATTTGCCATAGAAATACCGGCACAAAAGACAGATCTGAAACAGTACAGCTGTAAGATAGAGGATGAAGTATTGAATAATAATAAAGTAAGTCTATAAGGGTAGGACTATCTTATGAGCCTCCTTTGGAAAAAACATTGAATTTTTGGGAGGTTTTAAATTAAGAATGGATGAGTTAGTAGTTAAATGGGTAAAAAATAACATCGTGAAAGGAAAAGAATGTCTAGTTTTTCAGAAGCTAGAGGTAAATGTTGTTCAAGGAGGGGGGGGGGAGAAGATCCTGTTTGGTGATATGCATATTAATTGGGGGGGGGGTAAAGAAAAGGGGACTGAGATCCTTTTTGCAAGAGAAACGGCAAGATTGTGTTTTGGTGACACTGAAGGTAACCAGGCTATCCTTGCCCATTGAAGGAAGGTATAGTAAGCTGAGTTTGTAACAGACAATATGTTCTGAACTTCACAGCATTAGTTTCCATAGAAGAGTTAATGTGTACAAGCCAAACATCACCACAAATAATTCTTTAATTTGAATTAAATGGTACAGAGCATATAGTAATTGAACATCTGTGTGTTAAGACTTAAGTGCTAGGCAGACATTATATTGAAAGTTTAATAGAGTATTGACAGCACTAGGAAAGATTAAAAACTATTTTTAATGCTTCTAATATTTTGTCTCAGTCACTGAAACATCTTCAGAGATTACAACTAACAATTGTAACACACACACACACACACACATAGGCAACACAATACTGATGTGTCTATACCTCTCAAGTCCTGTCTAAGTGGTTGCCCTCTATGGGCATTTGTGGGAGGCTTAGGTTGTAAATTGGCTCTGAGGATTAATTTTTCTCAAATTTTGGGAAGTTTCTTGCAATGGTATTTGTTTAAATTTGGTCGATTTCTGAGTGCTGCTGCAGATTCTAAAAATAGTCTTTCTTTCTTTCTTAAATTTATGTAGCAAGGTGGTTTCTTCCAGGAGATCCTATAAGTGGTATCCAATCCATGGTCTGCAAGACCAGATTGATTGTAGTTGAGATTGCAGATGCACGTTTTGTGTTCATCTAAATGGATGGAGGATGATGATCCTGTCTGTCCATAGTATGCCAACTAGCAGGAAGAGTATTTTTAAACTTTGGGCACTGAGAGAAGATGGAGCTGATCTTTGGTAGAACGGATAAGAGCAGAAAGTTTCCAGTGAGGCTTAAAAGCTGTGTTGAGGTTGCATTTTTTTTTTTTTTTTTAATGACTTGGCTATTTTTTCTGATGTACTCTGGATAGGGATGGTACTTCTGAAATCCTTCTAAAGAATGATTATTTCTTAAATTCTATATGAGTGGCTATTTCTTGTAGCAAGGCTTATACGTTGGTCATACATAACTGGTAATTAACTTAAGGAATTTACAATGCATAAAACAGATATTAAAGGAAACTTTAATGAATACCTTCAATATTTCGGCAACGTCATGTTGCCATCTTCAGGAACATACAAATATGGTATGTGCACGCAGGCACTAACAAAAGCAAATGAGCAAAAAGGCAAGAAACTAATATTGTTCTTAAAGTCCTAATGGTGCCCCCCCCCCCCCCACCCTAGCGGCTAATTGGGTTGTCTTGGCCGTTGGGCTGAAGTTCTCATGATGTAAGTCTCCCAAATTTGGGGAAGTTTCATTCACCCAAATTTGTTGAGGTTTGGAACGTTTTTTAGAGCTGCTGATGATCCCATGAATAATCTTTCGTACTTGAACTTGCTGCAGTGTATTATTTTAGTTTTCTTCCAACGAATTTTATGGCATGGTCTGCAAGCCCAGAGTGGCTGTACTGGTGAAACCAGATGTAGTCTGTGTTGTGAAATCCTGATATTCGCTGTCCTGCCTGTTTGGCTAAAGTAGGACAATTTACAGCTGCAAGGGACCTAGTATACAACAGGTAGGTCTAGGGGAAGTGGTTGGTCTTTGATGGATCTTTAATTTATAATTTTTTTTAATTTCTTTAAATCTTTAATTTAATTTGTTGGTCTTTAATTAATATCCGTTTTATATGTTGTAAATTCCTTAAGTTAATTACTAGTTATATGAGTAGCTGAGTTCTCTTGAAAAAGAGATTCCACCAGAACAAAGATTGTAGGCTTTATTGGTTAGTTTCAATAATGCCATATTGTTGAGAGGGGTGATGTTGTGAACGTTGGGAGAGTATTGTGAACATATTTTCCTTTTCCATCGTAAACCGGATTCTTGGATGTATACTATTGAGGTGACAGAGGAAGAAGCCTAATGTGTCTGGGCCATGAGGACAAATAGAGAACACATCATCTACATATCTTATGAATGATTGAACAATAAGACCACTTGGAAGTGGCAATAAGAGTGATGTATCATGATACACACTCTTCAACTCTTCAAATCAGATGTGTTAATAGCTACCAGGAAAATGTTATTTGCCAAAGTGTGTTGTCCAATTTAAGAAGTGGTATAAAAGAGTGAGAATACTTTTCTTAGTTTGGACTACTGTAGTACCTAGAATGTACACCAAACATTATACTGTCAATGTGGACTGCTCTGTGGTGTCTATGCTGCAAAACAATCTGGGTAGGTATCAACATGATAATGCACCATAAGAGATCAAGAGCAATGAAAACACAGTTTGTAAATTGGAGTGTAGAGGTTAGACTAGCCTGTAAAAGAACTCCAATCTGAAACTCTAAGTCCCCTTTGGGAAGAGTCACACTATTCCCTGAGGTGCTGTATACGTGTGTGTGTGTGTGTGTGTGTGTAATGAACATGAAGAAGGGATGGCTTGGGACATATGGTGGATCAAATGAATATGGGAAAAAAAAAGTGGAAAAGGTAAACGAGTCATTGACCCAAAACTGGGTCACTAAGTTTGATTATGAATGCCAACAAACATGGGAGAACAATTTGTGTCACTGATTGAGACAATTCATCTCAATATTATGGTATATATGAGACACGATCAGATGATATACTGATGAGAACAGAGACAAAAGGGTATCTTTTTTTTTTCCTTATAAAGAAAGGAAAAGAAAAGATAAAGGGGAAGAGGGGGATGTTGCTGATAACTGTAGATTAGCTGCCTACAACAGAGAGGAATTGGGGTGGGAAATAGTAGTTCTGAGGTAGTATAGTGTGAAATGGATATAGAGAAGACATTTAACCACCCAACTGGCCATGACGTCAAGATTACCATGATGCAAACTGCATATTAAAATTGTAACACCACTGATATTACATTGAAATATATGATGGATACGAAGTGTATGAGAAGTGTGTATTTTATCCATATGGCCAGTTGTGTGGTTAATAGGGTGTTGTTATAGGCCTGGAAATGTTTCAGTAATGACAAGGAACTACTTAATTAAAAGTGGTTTAGCAAATAAGAAAAGGGTGTTAAATTTAATTATGAAAATAAAAATTGGAATATAGAGATAGTATCTAAGAGCAAGAAAAAATGAATTATTTGAGTTTCTGAGGGATTACTACCTTAAGCTATATATATTCAAAAGGGAAACACAAGATCAATAATTTTAGGTTTGATTACTACACCAATAGATGCTATTTTGAATAGGATACTGAACCCCCTTCAGCTGGTGAAGTGACCATAAGATCAGATACTCACATATGGTAGTGATCCACCATATGAGCATCTATGAAGAAAGGATACATGGAACCATAAGGCACTGCTGATTATGGAAAACTCTGATTCAGTTGATTCAGATTCAACTGATACAACTGAATCAGATAAGTTGTATCAACTGATACAACTTATAACTGATTCAGATCAGTTGTATCTAATCTGAACTAATTCAGATCAAATACAACTGATCTGAATTAGTTCATGATCAGTTGTATCATGAACTAATTCTTCATGATACAGCTGATAGCAATATCATGAAGAATTAGCAAGAGCAAGAAAAAGATCAATCCATAGAAGGGTAAAACCACATGGCTGTATAATGAATGATAAGATTAAGCAAATCTGTCATTATATAAGCAGTATAACTTAGGAAATAATTTGTTACATGAGGAATATAATGTGCAAACTAGAAAAGCAACATAATTGGTTAGGAAAAAGCAAGTGTAATGTGCACAGTGCGTAGTAACTCAGGTCAAAAATTCCCAGGGAGTTCTTCTGATATGCATCCAGGAGAAAAATTAATGATTATAGATAGATATTATTAGCCAGTAGCAATAGTAGATAAGAAAACACTTGAGATAACATAACTCAAGCATTTCAGGAGCAGTTTATTAAAGTATTCCTTACATGAGCTTTGCACAGTATCATATTCATGTGTTGAGGCTTAAGTGCTGTGAAGAATTCATGTTAGAGGTTTAATGGAATATTAACAGCACTGAGAAATGATTAAAACTAATTTTAATACTTCCAATATTTCGTCTCCGTCGCAGAGACATCTTTGGGGATTACGAAAGCTTTTTGTAACAACATACACACAAATACAATACTTCCAATATTTCTGATTATCAGAGGGATCTCTGATAATCAGAGATCACTCTTTACATGACAGGCCACAGTGCACCACCTAGATAAGACTTTAGTTTCACTTTGTATTGTATTTGTGTGTGTATTGTTGCAAAAAGTTTTTGTAATCCCCGAAGATGTCTCTGTGACGGAAACGAAATATTGGAAGTATAATAAATTTAGTTTAATCCTTTATCGAAGTGTGAGCAAACAAAGTTTGCACCTGAAAGTATCTTCAGGACTGGGGCAAGGTGGTACAACACCAGGGCACTCCTTGCAAAGGTGGAGAAGCCACCAACACTCCTATCTCAGTATCTCCCATAATGCAAAACACATCTCCTTGCAGATGTCTAATGTTATGCATTAAGGGAAGGGCCACAACCCAGACTAGTTTCGACCTTTATTGAGGTCTCTTCAGTGGGAGCCAGGCCCAAGTGGAGATACCAGGCAGAAGCATTAGCAGGTCATCTCTAACTATAGGAGTTACCAAACGGTGTGCCACCCTTTTTTAATAAATTACTCTGGATTTAGAGAAAGATGTTGAAAGTTTATTTTTCACTTGGTTAGAGTATAATAAATTTAGTTTAATCCTTTATCCAAGTGTGAGCAAACAAAGTTTGCGCCCGACAGTATCTTTAGGACTGGGGTAAGGTGGTACAACACCAGGGCACTCCTTGAAAAGGTGGAGCAAGCTACCAACACTCCTATCTCAGTATCTCCCATAATGCAAAACACATCTCCTTTCGGATATGTCTAATGTTATGCATTAAGGGAAGGGCCACAACCCAGACTAGTTTCGACCTTTATTGAGGTCTCTAGGATAAAGGATTAAACTAAATTTATTATACTCTAACCAAGTGAAAAATAAACTTTCAACAAAATATTGGAAGTATTAAAATTAGTTTTAATCCTTTCTCAGTGCTGTTAATATTCTATTAAACCTCTAACATGAGTATCATATTCACATGAATGAAATACTAATGAATGGAACAGTGGAGGAAGGAAAAAGTCTAAAAGAGCAGGAGATATATGAGAAACTAACTAAACCATGTTAATAAGCTAACAGGACTTGATGATATATCACTATGTAATTTAAAGGAACATTCCAATGAGCTAATGGCACTCAACATGCTTGGTTAATTATAATAATAGACTTGCAAAACAACAAAGGCTCCAGAAAATTAAAATGAAGACAAAACTGTTCCCACTGCCCAAAGAGAGTGCTAAGACTAATGTTTCAAATTATAAGCAAGGCATTATAATTTATCTTAAGTAGCTTTTAAGGCATTGGAGAGATGTGCAAGGGCTAGGATCCAGGATCGGGTTGATAAATAGCATGGATAAATTTCACCATATGACCCACATGGAGAATCGGCAAAGGTTTCTGTAGTAGGTCACGTTTTAAAAATTTACAACAGAGCGACAAATGTGCTAGAAAAAGTAAGCGTGTGTTTGTGTGTATTGTTTGGTTAGATTTTGTGAAGGCCTTTGAGAGACTGTCACTTGACAAGTTGGTATCCCCCCCCCACACACACACACACAGGGTAAGGGTGGGATATTTCAAAGATAAAAGAACTGGTTCTTGTTAAAACGTATTTTCTTGACCACAAAAACTATGGAAATGACTTCTATTGGGATTTATTGATCAAATATATTTTGGAAACAAATATGTTATACCAACTAGTTTCACCAACTAAGGCTGTTGTCATATTCAGGGTACATAACTGACATAAGGTACTTAAAGCTAAAAACTGTTACGAACTATAAATCAACCGATTCCAATTATATTTGACAAAACAGAACGTGTACAATACATGCAAAGTGTGTGCATGATCTCACTTGTTGTTATTTAGGAACGTTCTATAATTGGCACAATAATTTAGTTCTTGTATGTTTAGAAATCTAATAAGGGTCTTCCAGATCTCGGGCAAAATTAATCCTTGGTTCCTGTTAAGGTTTTGTACAGAATGGAGCTTTTTTTCCCCATTCTATGATATGGTTAGTTCTTGAGAAATGAAAGATAGACCCGATTTTTCTTCTCTGTTATTGTTGACGTCTCCAATGTGTTCCCTTTGTCTAATCTCAAGGCTTCTTGAAGTCTGGCCGATATAATTTAAACCACACGAGCAAGGTATGTTGTAAACTCCAGCATATTTGAAGAAAGAACAGCTATCTTTTGGAGATCTTAAGAGTCGCCTAATCTTATCTGTAGGTTTAAAAGTCACTCTTATTCTATGGGGTTTGAGGAGTCTTGCAACCTTATTAGAAACTGTCCCCACATATGGAATGGCTACCCTCAGACACTCGTCCACAAGATACTTTTCTCTGACCCCCCCCCCCCAAAGACAATGAGGCGACATACAGTATATTAGTACAATCGTCATTCTATACGTGGGGACAATTTCTAATAAGGTTGCAAGACTCCTCAAATCCCATAGAATAAGAGTGACTTTTAAACCTACAGAAACGATTAGGCAACTCTTAAGATCTCCAAAAGACAGCCATTCTTTCTTCAAATATGCTGGAGTTTACAACATACCTTGCTCGTGTCGTTTAAATTATATTGGCCAGACTTCAAGAAGCCTTGAGATTAGACAAAGGGAACAAATACATCGGAGACGTCAACAATAACAGAGAAGAAAAATCGGGTCTTTCTTTCATTTCTCAAGAACTAACCATATCATAGAATGGGGAAAAAAACTACATTCTTTACATGGAGGAGGATTTCCGCTCCCAAATTATTAAAGCCACAACAGTTGCCCGTTCTGTACAAAACCTTACAGGAACCAAGGATTAATTTTGCCTGAGATCTGGAAGACCTTTATTAGATCTCTAAACATACAAGAACTAAATTATAGTGCCAATTATAGAACGTTCCTAAATAACAACAAGTGAGATCATGCACATGCTTTGCATGTATTGTACGTGTTCTGTTTTGTCAAATATAATTGGAATCGGTTGATTTATAGTTTGTAACAGTTTTTAGCTTTAAGTGCCTTATATCATTATGTATCCTGAAGATGCCAACAGCCTTAGTTGGTGAAACTAGTTGGTATAACATATTTGTTTCCAAAATATACTTGATCAATAAATCCCAATAGAAGTAATTTCCATAAAGAACTGGTTCTGCTTAAATGTTTGTTAGACGGCCAACAAGGAACTATACCAGTGATAATGGGGGGGGGGGGGGATTATCATCTAGATCAGCGCTTCCCAAACTGTGGGCTGCGACCCCCTTGGGGCCATACGTCTTGTTGAGGGGGGGGGCATGAAATAATGAAAACAAATTTAAAATGTTTTAAGACTAAGTAGATTTTTTTAATCGTAAAAGAAATGTATTTCATTTTTATTATTTATTATTTCTTTTTTGTTCTTGTTTATATTTTAATGGAAAAAATCACACATTGGTGATGGCTCACAAATTTTGCTTCTTGCGTATTTGGCGATTAATGACTATTAGTAAATATATGCTCATTAGACCGCGCGGTTAGCCTAGTGGTTTTGCGCTCCGCAACCATATGACTGGGGAAGAAGTGTCCCAAGTTCGATTCCCGTTGTAGACGTGAGGAATTTGAGAATCTTCCTCAGGCATAGCCAAGTTAGCCGGTCTTGGGCGCAGTCAGTAGGGTTTTTTCCGCCAGTTTATCTGGCGTTTTTCATCCCGCAAACAGGCAAACCGGCCCCGTGAACATACACCTCTACAGTCAAAAATATATCCCCCTCAGCGGCAGACCAGGCGACGGGTCGGTTGGGAGTAGTACTAACAAGTAGTCGCATCTAAGTAACACGCGGACCCTGCATAGGAAGCGGGAATAACGCGAAGAAGAAGAAGAAGTAAATATATGCTCATTCATATAAGTTTCATTTCAAAGGTATTGATAAGAAACACAAAAAAAGTTTACAAATGCAGAATCTTGAATATAAATTAAATTGAATATAAATACAATAAATATTATAATAATATATGTCTATATTATGATTTTTTTTCCGATGGGGCCGTGAAATATTTAAATTTTTCCAAAGGGAGCCTTGGCATCCATAAGTTTGGGAAGCACTGATCTAGATGATACTGCAATCCCCTCCCCTTCTCAGAGAATGTCTTGTAACTGCAGTGGCACAACTACTTCTAGGATATCAACACAGCCAATTCCTATAACAGTGATCTCAGTAAAAATGAAAAAGCTACACACTATCTAATCTGACAATGTTTCATCTCTTGGAAATCTTCACTCCAGCTTTAGAGAAGTCTTAGTTCTCTAGGACTCAAATGTGATATTTATGCTTAGTGATTTTAACAAACAGATGAAAAGTTATTACTTAATAATTGAACATTAAATTAAACATGAGCATTTCATAATTTGCTGCCATTTCCATAATTCCACACTAATAAAGAAGTACATTTTAGTCGCAATTACAGATTAAAGGATCTCCAGTTTGTAGTACTTCAGACATAAACATTTCATCAGAACTTGCCATATATTAATCAGCATCATTTGCATTTGTTGAATTGCTTGGCAAACATTCTTTTGACAGCTGTATGCAAAAACTTCCATTGCTCATTTCCATCACTACTTGGATACCTCCTTCCCCATTTTACTACAGTAAGCTATCAATATCAATTCTCTAATGGAATTTTTATATGGTGTAGTTTCCAAATTTTATTTGCTACTTTTTATTTATTTGAGCAGAGTTCCCCCCTTTCCTCCACCATCCCTTAAGACTGGTCGAGCCCTCCTAATGAAGGAGTATGTATTTTATGACTGTAAATCCATGTGTGTGTGTGTTCACAAAGCAAATTCGCCTGTTCTGGAGGATGAAAAACCTGAGTTTCCAGGTGAAAAAAAAAAACCCTACCTCTGTATGAGACTGGCTAACTCACCTTTAATTGAAAGAGACCGGATAAAGGTTCCTCACGTCTTGGATGGGAATCGAACCCAGGTCTGTCCGACCAAAGGGCTTCATCTATACCAAGGTTTCCCAAACTTTTTCTTCTGTGGCCCGGTTATTTTAATACTTCATCTTCGTGACCCACTAAAATTTTTATGGCCAATAGGTAAAATAAAACAGATTTGAATGTTCATAGAGTTTTCATTTATTATTATTATAATAAAGAAACATTTACTCTTACAAAAATATAAAGAAATTAAACTAAAGCCAAGTAATTTATTAATGAGAAGTGTGATGCTGTTGTTTGTTAACTAGAAACTTCAGGTTTGGAGGAAAAGATGATAAATCCGCTTTGACTTCCAATCGATTTCTATATTTATTTTTTAGAAAAACCAGTGTTGAAAAGCCTGTTATAGGTTTCACACTTATAGGGTGTGACAAAAGGCATTAGAAATTTTATCGCTTTTTCTGCTAAAACTGGGTACTCCTGATGCAGCCTCACCATTAGTTGAGCTACTTTACCGCAAACAAAGAGACTGTAAAATGGCGATGTGGACGGAGCACGTTTTTCGTCTCTATTAATTAACTTATTTATTCATTAGTCCCGATTAAACGCTATTTACTTGCATTTTAGATTTTCGTGAAAAAATGAAAACCCAAAAACGAAACACCTAGGTTTTCAAGAGTATTTTTAGGCGATCCAGCATGAGTCGTGACCCACCATTTGGGAAACGCTGGTCTATAACAACTGCGCTAACAGTTCATTTTTTTTTTTTTTTTAATATTTTGCTTTTTGCACATATGGAGCATCAATTTATAGCCAAAAGGAGAACTACTGCTCTTTAGCAAGAAATGTAAAACTTCCCTTTATCATATTGATTTATTACTATTCTAAAGTGGCATTACGGATATGAAACTTTGCCGGCCTGGTTGGCTGAGTAGTTAGCATAATCCACTCTCCAGCCAAAAGGCTGCAGGTTCGAATCCTGCCATTAGCAGGGATGTTTGTGATTGTCTGTGAAAATACTAGTGGTGGTGTTGGTGGATGTTAGATGGCGTTGGTGTAGGTGATGAATGAAGTTGCAGTTCGTTGTAGTTGGTGAATTGCGTGGTGGAGACAGAGAGTTGTAGAGTAGGTGCCCTCCCTCAATGAGTCATTGGACTCCCTGGAGGTGTCATATAATAATAATAATATGCAATTGTAATCAGTCAGGTTTTTATATAAAACACCTAGAATAATGGGACTCCAGTCTACTTACTCGGATGGCTACCTGCACAAACAACTGCTGTGGAAAGTTTTCCCACTTGGTTACAATGTATATCATACTTGACAAGAATTATATTCTTGTTTTAATTTTACACTTGTATATAGCATATATACAAGGATAAAGGACTATATACAAATGTGAAATAACTTCACACTTGTATATAGCTTATATACGTTATTTCATTCCTAGAATAACAACATGCAGCTAAAATGCCGAGTTACTTTAATTTCAGTAGTTTTTTCTTCTCTCTTTCATTGAAAAAAATAAACAGAAAAAAATTTCAAAAAAAAAACAAAACAAAAATTTTTATAGTTCTTATATCACTCCTCCCTCTCAGCCTGTATATAACCCTCTCTCATCTTTATATAAGAAAAGGAGATGAAAAATTACCTAAAATCAGGAATTTCCCTTCTAAAATGGAAAAGAGTTGGCAAGTATGTTTCATGCCTTTTTAAGAGGGAACTTGCAATTAAGCATTATTTATTTTTTTTTTTTTTTCAGACATCTCCATGAAGT